>NW_015505545.1:68387-69104 GCF_001515645.1 Sinocyclocheilus grahami
CTAGAAATCAGTGGTTAAGTTGTATTTACAACACTGTTCTAGAACACTTCAACCCAAATATTCAGATGTGTGCAGCACATTTTATGGAGGACCGTTTCCTGATCCTGGGAGAGTAGACTACAATGCCGGCTGTTCTGACTCAAAGACTGCAAGTACGTTTTTTATATTTAAAGAGTTTTTATATTTTATATATTTAAAGCAAGTTTTTTGGGCAGTGTAAAGTAAGGCTTGTTCTTTGTCATTTCTCCAATCACAAATGCAGACATGGTTTTATGTTTACATGGCGCGATGCGATGAAACGCAATGCGTAAAAAGATAGTATAAGTCATTATAATCCATAATTATGTCCCCACTGAATGCAACGAATGCCTGGTTTATAATGGGTTTTCATGTTTTTGAATCATCGCTCCGGCCTGACGGGCATCATCATCACAATATGGCAAGGGGTGTAACATTTCTGTCACACGCTTGAGCTATTCGGCCAATCACAACGCACTGGATAGCTGGCCAATCACAGCACACCTCGCTTTTTTTTAGCACAATGAGCTTTGTAAAAATCGACGCGTTTCAGAAAGGCGGGGCATAGAGGAGAAACAATAATGTACAGTATGTGGAAAATAATGTGTTTTTTGAACCTTAAACCGCATAAACACATTTCATTACACCAAATACACAAAATAATGTTCTTTTTAGCAGCATCATATGACCCCTTTAAAA
>NW_015505545.1:69186-118257 GCF_001515645.1 Sinocyclocheilus grahami
TACCTAAAACCGCATAAACACATTTCATTACACCAAATACACAAAATAATGTTCTTTTTAGCAGCATTATATGACCCCTTTAAATTAATTTAATTTAAATCAATACCAATCTTTGCCACTCTCCTTCAAACCACTTTGATAGCAAGAAGTTTATAATAATTTAAAATAGGTATGTAGTTTCATTTTACATAAATATATCTTAAATGTTTTGTGAATGTAATTTGATGCATGATGGCTATATTTTATATATATATATATATATATATATATATATATATATGTGTGTGTGTATGTATAACTAAAGACTGAGAGAATGACAGTAAAAGAGTGAGCAAACCCTCTTGATGTCATGCAGCTAAATGAGAGTCTCTATTGATCTAACCAAAACATTCTCAAGCACTCTCTTAGGAAATCTCCTGTTTGTGTTAATTGCATAAGTGAACAGGGTTGCCCTCAAATGAACTGCACTCACACACACACACACACACACACACAGACTCTCGCAATGACACAAGTTTCAACAGTAGCTTCAACGTGTGCATCCTGTTTGTTGATTATAAACTATATGATTAGAAGTGCTGCTCATTACCCACTTCACACTGTTATTAAGCTCCTTCATTCATCATAACTGGGATTTATGATCTCCTGCAGAGATTGAATGCATGACTGCAGTTTTTATACAGCTTGTCTGTTTGCTGTACTCAACACTGCTAGCACTCGTATTCCTTTCCTTTCTCAGATTGGAATGAAGGAATACTAATGAAAAGCTTATTGTGTATGTACAGTGGGGCAAAAAAGTATTTAGTCAGCCACCAATTGTGCAAGTTCTCCCACTTAAAAAGATGAGAGAGGCCTGTAATTTTCATGGTGGCATGGTCTTAATCACAATCCTGACCGATCAGCATGATGAGGAAAGAATTCTATAAAAACATAAAAAGGTAAACACCGGTAGTTAATATTGTTGGCCTCTTATCCTCTTAACCCCTTTCTAATCCCTTATCCCACTCGCACCCCCCTTCCACACAAACACACTAGCCTCACTGGCTGTGCTGTAGCTTTCAATAACGTCTGTAATTATGGCATGTGATGTGTGATAAACTGCTGTAGTGACGTCCATACATGAGTGTCTGACAGTTTGTTACTTTGTAATTATTACTTCTGCAGTATGATTATGTTTATCAGTATCAAAGTATTAATTGTGCGAAGTGAATTGTAAACACATTTATAGATCATATGCTTCTACTATACAAGTAAATGTTGTTTTATCTCTTTAGATTAATGTGTCAGATTTAGGAATATTAGTTTGCTGGAATTTGCTGGAACTTTTCAGTTTAAAAAACATTAATTATTTCAAATGAATTGTAAATATTATTACAGAGTATTTATTTTACTAGATGTATTTTTAGGGTTGTCAAACTAAAATAAATGTTTAAATACCTAATATGTAAATGTATATATTAATTAAATATTTCAGATATTTGAACTGCTTTAATAACTTTAACTGCTAACTTTAATATTTGAACTGCTACAGTACAATCAATAACAGTACAAAACATAATATACTTATTTTTAATACACATTATACATATTATATTTTTTCACAAATTGTATACATATTATATATTTTAAGCAAAAGACACTTCTTAAATGTACAATACAGCATTTCTTGTTTAATTTTGATTGACAAAGCTAATATGAGTTTGCTGTGAGAATGCGCTTATTTCAACTAGCAGCTTTTCCTAAATGGGGCTAATATTCATGTGTTTCTTGATATATTTTTATCCTTGTAACTTGTTTAATAATGATGTTGTGTTATTACATGTTGCTGTTTCCCTCGAGCTTTCATTAGGCAGCATAATACATTAGCAGTTCACAGCAATAAGAGAATGACTCACAGTTTTTGTGTGAGGCATCCACTAGACCACAATGCACTGCTTCGGGCATAGTCAAAACTCATGGGGTCAAGGTTACAGTGACGGCGGGATCCTGGAGGGTGAGATATTCTCTCTATTTCTACTTTACATTCATCTATATTTTCGACAGTCGACAAGGACAAACAGAAAGCGGCAGCATCTGACCATGAGAATAAACAGTGGTCTATTTAGGATGCGCACACCTGTGGAAACCCTTCTGAATGGAATCGGGAAGCAAACAGGAAACAGAGTATGTGTTGTTTTGACATGTGCATGCAATTTGTGTCTGATGACATGGAACATGCTTGAAGTAAGAAAGTGGAAAGAGTTGCTGTCTTCCGCACTGCACAGAAATGTCCTGAGAAAGTTTGTATCTGAATGGCATTTGGGCTTTGGGGCAATTGATTTTCTCTTGTTTACAGCCTTGAATGGATTTAGGTGGCATCATGTTTGCGCAAGCGTCTTATGCTTAAATGAGAAAGTGAATAGGTAGGTTTGTGTGTTTGTTTGTGCATGTGTGGGTTCTTTGATCTGAACAGCATGAATAACCTAAATAATGAGGCAAAATAATTCTTATGTGGCCAGAAGCCAACCCTTGACAATCTGCCACACTCGCTGCTTTGATAATATCTGTGTACAAAATATTTTACCATACAGCTTTTCCATTTAACCCTTTCCACATCTACAGGTACAGACTGAAACACTAAGCCATGACTATTTAACATTATGGGCCAGATTTACTAAACAGGGCAAATTATTGTAAGACTGCAATCCCATAAAAGCACCAATGGGAGTGGAATGTTCTGTGGCTGATTTACTGACAATGCACAAATTAAAGAACACTCTCTCATTTACATAATTACCAACACAATCTACCAAGAGCAACGCAAATTAGCATAGGGTAATCAGGTGAGAGTAGTCTAACACAGGCACAAAATGGGTTAAGACATGCTTTTTGGAGGGGTTTTAAAGAATTGGTTACACTTTACTTGAAGGGGTGTGCATAAGACTGACATGACACCTTCATAATCATGACATGACACCTACATAATCATGACATGACACATGTCATGAATATGAAGGGTTTTTGTGCATATTTATGACAACTGTCATTAAGTGTCATTCGCTCAGTTATGTAATTGTTAATGCAAAGATGACATTGTTTGAGATGTCTTTGTTATGGGCTATGGTAAGGGTAGGGGTAGGGTTAGGTTAGGGTTAGGTCAAATAATGTCATATTTGCATTAAAAATTACATAACTGAGCGAATTACACTTAATGACAGTTGTCATAAATGTGCATAAAACCTCCTTCATATTAATGAAATGTGTCATGTCATGATTATGAAGGTGTCATGTCAGTCTTATGCACACCCAAATATGAGTAAACTGACTACCACAAACTTTTGTACATCACATTGTATGCTTTATTTAAATACTATATACCATAAATTTTGTGAGGGAAAAATCCTGTAAATGCACATGCAATAAGGTTAACTATAAAAATACCACGTGGCCATGCCTTTTTCATTGCTCATTTTTACTGCATGTCTTGACAGTAGTTTATTAATGCCAAAAGAGGATTTGTATTGGTGCAAAAAATGGTTACAGTATATGTATTTTAATATATGCAGCCTGCACTATCATTGTTAAAATCTATTTAATTTCATTCTAATTTATTTTCCTATAACAATGCACTTTATTATAATATAAAATACATTTTATATTAAATGTATTATGTAATTTATATAATGTATCCAATATAATATAAACACATGCAAACCTTTTTTTGTTTAAAGGTTCAAAAAATATAATTACTTATGACTTTTATTTCATTTGTCAGGGTTTTAAGTTATTATGAGTGCTTACATGCTTCTGTTCTATCCAACTTAGTTCTTAATTCACAACCTCAAGGCGATTTGCCTTCCACAATTAACACTGCACAATTACTCTCCAAAGCAGATGGTAAACCAAATACTGTTCAAGAAAGATGTATGTTTACATTTGCTATTGATCATAGCAGCAGTTATTTATAAAATGATGAAAAATAATGGGGAAGAGCATTATAACTGGGCACATATCCAGACGTGTAGGGTAGTTGAACACACTTTACAGCATTTCAAATAGTCAGATGCCTGAAACACAGTAGTGGAGGGATGCTGCTGTATGTCCTCCGCAACCTACAGTACCACAGAACCAGCCAAGATGCAAATGGAGTTTGCATTAATTTGTGGACTTGTTTGCATCGTCGCCTGATTTGTAACAACGTAGCGCATGCAAATAAACTGCACTTTCAGTGGGCACGTAAATTTCCCCTGTGACTCCAGTCCACTTCTGTAATGCGGCTGCTATTTTCATGTATGTTTAATCCTTTTAAATTAATTTCATTTAATTATTAATATTTATGAATACCTCTGAGAGTTATGTTTTAATTGATTAACTTACTTTAGTGAGAAAAGTGCTTTAGGCAAGACATAAATATATAATCAGATATACTCATGTATGTGTGTATACATCTATTTGGGTATATCAGTGGGAGATTCTGAGCATTTAAGCAAGTTAGAGAACCTTTAAGCACTCTTTAGTTTAATGAACACGAATGTTATGCTTTTTTGTCTGTGTCTGTGTTGATTGGATCTCTTCTTGTGGATGTGTGTGAGAGTGTCTTCACGCACATTTCTTCCCTCTGATGAGCTATTCAGTTACCCACAATACATTCATCAGGCTCACACAGATAAACCCAAACACAGTCATTACAAGCAAATGTGTGTGATTGAGTGTGTGTGCACAGACCAGCTGCTTTCGGTCTGTTTTTAAATTTTTTAAGACACAGCAGGAGGGGGTCCAACTTTCCTGTGCTCACACTGCCTTCGGCAAAATCACTCTATCTCCGGAAAAACAGAAAAATCCACTCCCAGCCCTGGCTTTCAGTCTGAGACACAAACATGCACCAATATATTAGTTCACGGTAGCAGCGGTGGTTATTCAACCTGAAACAGCATAAAACAGCATTTTTGGTGAAACTACCCATAAATGCATCAGTGCCTCAGTCATCTGATAAGTCTCTGTGCTGTTCTCATATGCACCACTTTCTCATTAAGATAAATAACCTGGCAAGAAAAAACTCAGTCACCATCCAGACTTTCGGGTTTAGAAGAATTCTTTCCCTCACACATCTGGCCTTATTTGCGAAACACGAGCAGGGCGAATCCTTTCTGTGTAAATTGTCCCATTGAATTGAACGCAACAATTTACATAAGACTGTTTTTACAATGGGTTTACACACATTCATTCTACTTTTGTTACAAGAATAAGGCCTGTTTCACATCGCATTCACAAGCATTACGTAAGCAACGCTTTGGAACTGAAGCAGCAGGCTTACGTAACGTTATGCTATCATACTAATAGCATTTCTACTTTAAAGAAATAAACCAATTTAATAACAACAGTCAGAAATTATAAAATGGCTAACAGGAGTTGCCTATTGAGAATGACTGTAATCATCATGTAATCTGATTTACATAAGGAGGGTGATCACATTTACATCCAAATTGTAATTAATCTACATGCAACCAAATCCATTTGACAAAGTGTAGTTTTATGTTTAGCAGTTATATATTTTCTGAATAGAATATGCAGTGTTTGTGCATCATGCATTTTGTGCGTCTTACTTTTAGGGATATCGGTACATCATCTGAATTTTTGTATTTGTTTATTTATTAGTACCAATATTGTGTGTATGTGTGTGTATATGCAGGGTGCGATTTGTGAAAAAGCAGAGGCGGGGGGGGAATACATTTGTTCCAGTTACATTAAATTGTTCTTTAAAGTGCATCAAAACTTTATTACAAGTTCATCACTTTTTTAGTGAAAATTATGTGTTTTTATCTCATCCATCATTGAGGTTTTCTGTTCGCACATCACTCTAAAGTATTGCACTTATAATCATTCTGGTGTGACTCTCTGCCCCCTCACATCCATTAGTAATGCTTGAGCATCCTGACTGATGAGGAGCTCTGTTCGTCAGGCCTGGGAATACTCCATCACGCAGGGTGGGTGGCTGCGATTACCATAGATTACACGCTCACGTTCCCTTTAAGATTACCTATGTGTGTGTGAGTGTGTGCATATGTGGAGGTGTTTGTATTCAGAGCTGTGGGTTTGTTTACTCATCAGCCCTCTGTGTGGAGTCCATGCTGATGTTCTCTGCAAGGGAGATTGTGTCAATAATGCGGCTGCTCTCTGCACCGAAAACGTGGCATTTTCCAAAACGGCTCATCTGACAAAACCGCTCTGACTCATCAGGGCAGGTGTCAGTAATATGATATAATTTGTACTGTAAAGTCACATCATGATGTGACTACCCGTCACCAGCCTCCCACGTTCATCTGTGGCCACATAATAGCCAGGAAGACGGCAAAACCACCTGCTCTGACACATTCAGGCCTTCTGTATGACAAAATATTTGCAAAGAATGATTATATGTTATGTCACATTATAAGCAGTTTATGGCAATCATTGATTCAAATCGGCATGAGATAAGAACCCGGGGCAGTGCTAATTTGATATCATCGACACTGTTGTCACCGTCACATATCGAGGCTATAATTTAAATGATCTGTCCAGTATTGCTGTCAGATAACTTATTCGCAGTAGTGTTTGTCGCAGTTTCTACTGCAGGGTACTCCATATGCCTGTCAAGCTGCGTATTACTTTAAAATTCTGCTGAGTGTGTGTGTGTGTGTTTGGATGTGTATGTACTGTAAAAATACTGAGGTTTCTAAAACATGTCTGGTTGCATTCAAAATTCCTATTTGGCCTCATTAAAGTTCTGCAAATTAATTTATTTGAGTTTATGGCCTCAATTATGTGGTCTCAATTATCAAAACATATTTGTTTTTCTGCATATTAGAAAAATATTTGGAGGGGGAAAATTGAGGCCACGTAACTGAGGCCATAAACTCAAATAAATTAATTTGAGTTTATGGCCTCAATTATGTGGCCTCAATTATCAATACATATTTCTTTTTCTGCATATTAGAAAAATATTTGGAGGGGGAAAATCATTGTAAAGTTTAAATTCATTAGGGATGCACCGATATTAAAATTCTGTCCAATAATGATAAGATGATTATTGTCGAACAAAATGATGTTAATCTCATAAGGCCTGTGATAGGAAACAATGATCAGAAAAATCTTTAGACAATAAATAATTGGTCAGAAAAAAATATCAAAATGTAAGTAAGTTAGTAAATAAGGGTACATTAGGATTTTATGACTCATAAGTAGAAAAAAAACAAATTAAGTTGTGTTCAGAGGCCCACAGAGAGAAAAATTGTGCAATTTGGTGCATTTTTTTATATTTATAAGGTAAAGGAAAGAATGAAGATGAAATTCTTTTAGCTTGTGATGTAAATCAATGAAATCTCTATAACAGCATATCAGACTACTTACAAAAATTCATATAAATGGTCACTTTATATGATAGGCTTCAAAGGGTTAATACCGATAATAAATGGCTAATATAATGATAATAATATTCTGTAATAGTTTAACTAAAGCAAAAATAATTAAATAAACACTACTTTTTTAAAAGTTAATTTAAGAATCACAGCTGTATAATGTAGTATGAAAAATTTATATTAATTTTGAGATTCACTACTGATTTTATTTAAAAGTGTTATTAAATGATTAGTATTTTAAAAGATAAACTAAGTTATTTAAAATGGAGATATATTTTAAATGAAGAACTTGCTGTTTGCTGTTCATTTTGCTTTGCTGAGTGAATATGCAATGTTCCTTTCCTCTTGGCACATGCTCATTAGGTTCAGCATCTCTACTGTTGCTCAGCAAATATAGATTTGTGTGCGGAATTTAAGAGGTTGACTCAGCAGAATAATTATAATGATTATATCTGAATATAACAACTTATAAATAAGTGCCTAAATGAGTGATAAAAGCCATTTCCAATATTTATACTTTATTTTAACCAACATGTCTGCCTTATTTTTCTAAACATTAAATGTTTACTACGTGACTTGGCATAAATGTGTCTTCCCAGCATTCACTAATCCTTTATTCCTTCACCGTGCACTCATTTCCTCCAAGGGCAGCCAGTAGATTCTAAATTGGTTTGTATTCATTGGTCTTGTTTTAAAAATGTAAGAGCTGCCATAGTCATTTTGAAAGTGGAAAATGAAGGTGACAGTGTCAAGACACCAATTTAAAGTGAACAGCCGAACAAATAACGTGACGATGCAGCAAAGTCACATGGCCTGAGGCTCCTCTTATAAATGCTTTGCTTACAGTTGATCACATTCTGTATTAGACTCATTGTCTATGTAGAGGACATTATATTTACGGCTGATTCTCTATAGTAGGTTGTTGTAATCAGTCGTAAAACTGCGCTATATGCTTCTTTTAAGACCCTCTTGGTATGAGCATTCGTTCAAGGATGAACTGATTTAGTTATTTCTTATTTTAATCAGAGAGATACAGAATCCTCAGAGATGCGGTCTCGTAAAATATCTGTCAATCAGGTGAGTTTATGAAGGGGAAACATTTCAGGCAGGAAAGTGCTGGTGAGGCAGTTTATGACGCTGACAAGCATAAAAGCACTGATGATGGAATAGAATCACTAATCATCACGGTTGTGTGTGTGTGAGGTATGGTTGTGTGTGGATATGTGTGTATGCGAATTTAGCTTTGGCTATTTAAGCATGCGATTTGTAATTCATATTGTTAGAGGGTGGTAAAGAGATCTTATGATATAATGCTGTTTAAAGTAAATGTTCCTGTCATCTCCAACCCCACATAGGATGCAGATATGGTCACGGGAGAATACTATGCACTATGCATCTATGTATACAGCCTATGTACAATATATATTTTGCATCCATTTTCTGGAGATGGAACAACAGTGTAATATTCACATTTATGTATTTGGCAGACACTTTTATCCAAAACAACTTGTGTTCAAGGTACAGAAGAGGCATTGACTGAGTGCCTGAAAACTGCAGTTACAGTTTGCTAGCACTTGTATTAAACAAGAGTCAGCACTCTTGTTTGAATTAAAACCAAATACCAATTCAAGTTAGATATAACGGCCAAGATGAGATTCACACTTTATAATAGCTGTATTACTGGACACTGACAAGCTGGTGCGAAACATGTAAGTGTAGCCCATTGGGTTGTAAAGTTAATGGTGATGAAATTGTGTTCAAATGATTTGTTTTGTGACAAAGTAAATATTAGTAAAATGTAGCACCTTTGCGCTATGGGTGTCCCAAGTTCGAATCCCTGCTCGAGGACTAGTGTTGTTTTTGGCGCCCTGTTTTAATTTTAGTTTTAGTCTAGTCTTTGAGTGAAGCTGTCATTTTAGTTTTTATTAGTTTGTCACGTTCATACTCTTTTTAGTCTAGTCAAGTTTTAGTCAACTAAAAGTCTGAGCATTTTAGTCTTATTTTAGTCAGAATTATCCATGACTATTTTCGTCTAGTTTTAGTCGATGAAAACTAATGACATTTAGTCTAGTTTTAGTCAATGAAAATTGTATTTTAGTCTCTTTTTAGAAATGCAATTCTATTTAACCCAGTCAATATAGTATAAGTACCTAGTAGTATAGACGAAACCAAAATTTTCTTTTAGCCAAACCCATTTCAAACAAGGTTATCTTATTATATTATTGTTACCTTATAGACTCAAGAATACATCCATTCCAGACACGGAAGACGCTCTGATTTGATTAACACACAGTAGGGCTATTAAAAGATAATTTTTTTTTTACCAATTATCCAAATAATGTTTAATCCTAGAAAGCTATTATTATCAGAGGACACGTGAGCATAACGGTTAGCAGATCAATGAATGAGAGGGCAGCGTTACCAGAGTTGCCCATTTACCACATCTTGTTACAACACAGTAGGGCTATTGCAAACAGAAACAATACTGTACTACATAGATGTTTCCTGTCAGCTTGATTTTTGAGTGGACTTGGGCTCATCCACACTTTGAGTGGATGAGCATGAACGGTATATGAGTGGAGCACTCACATGGGCCGTGAGCGACTGAGCGGAGCGCACACGCATAGAGTGGGATAATACGCAGAGCATCACACCACGTGACAGTAAATCCTGAGCGGTGAACTAATTTTCGGCAGCCGGAATTTCAGTGCTTGGTTTCAATTTCAATTATTGGTGACATTAGAAATGGATATTATATAATAGCTGCTTTTTTGAAAATGTTAGCAATTTAAAAATATTTTAAAAAGCTGTTCTAACACTGTTCTAAATAATGCCGCGAGTGGGGCTTGAGGAAGTGACGTAGCCTGCATCTGCGCAGTGCGACCTGATGCAACCCCTGAAGCGACACACAGGAAACAGAAATACTGCAAAATAATAATAATAACGCGACTAAACGAGATGAAATAACGTTATAACATTTCGTTTCGTCTCGTTTTGGTCAACGAAAATGAAGAGACATTTTAGCATAGTTTTTATTTTGTAAACCACATTTAGTCTCATTTTTATTCGTCAACAATATTGCATTATACATTTAATTAGAGTCATCGTCACATGACCAGCATTTACGTTGCGTCTCGTCTCGTTTTCGTCACGTGATAAAGGTTCGTTGACGATGATATTTAGTCATAATTTTTGTTGACGAAAGCAACACTATCGAGGACCTTTCCCGATCCCACCCCCTCTCTCTTCCTGTCATCTCTACACTGTTCGGTCATAATAAAAAGGCAAAAAAATCTTTAAAAAACTATTTGTAAAATGGATTGTAGTTTTCCATCTGTGAGATCCTAAAGTGTGTAGTTTAATTGTGCAATGTTGTGCATCCTAAAAAATGGTCTGTGCAACCAAAAAGTTTGTAAACTACAGAACTTTCTGATGTTCACCAAAGACCTTTTATTTAGACCTTTGCCATTTAGAAACCAACTACAGTATGTATTGTTTTTTACTTATTCAAAGAACCATGAAGGAACTCAAGGTCCCTTCACTTGATTAAAAACAACACAATTTGGGTTGTTTTTAATGAGGCCGCTGTTTAAATATAGAACAGAGCACATGTTTGGCTAGGCTTAACAAGCAAGATGGGTTGATTATTAACCCAGCATAATGGGTTGATTTATATTAGTTCATTTTTACAAGAATACTATTCCATTTTTTTACCCTCATTGGTTAATACTTTTAGATGAATTTAAATCCTTCAAAATGTTGTAGTATGCACTATACAGCCTCTACACTTTATTTTGGATTAATACAGTTCTTAATATACTGTATATATTTAATAGTTTTTTTATACATGTGCACAATATTACATACATTTAAACTCATTAAACTCGTTTTAAGAAAAAAACAAGAAAATACAGATACAAATGTCTCTGTTATTTTGTTTCTTCTGAAATGGTGCTGGTTTTCGTGCCAGAGCTAGGCTGGTGTTTGGTGAGTGAACTGCAAACCTCAGTTTGTTGGATTATATAAACAGAGGTGGGTAGAGAATCTAAAAGCTGTACTCAAGTAAAAGTACAAGTACTTGGTTAAAAGTAAAATGGTAACACTTTAGTATAGGGACCAATTCTCACTATTTCACCCAAAATGAAAATTCTGTCATTAATTACTCACCCTCGTTATAAAAATAACAGAATGACAGAAATGACAGAATTTTCATTTTGGGGTGAACTAACCCTTTAACTAGTTGCTTATTAGCATGCCTATTATTAACATGTTGGCTGTTTATTAGTACTTATAAAGCACATATTCTGCATGACCATATTTTACATCCCTAATCCTACCCAATAACTAAACTTAACAACTACCTTACTAACTATATCTTTAATTATGATGTGAGTGTAAGATGCTCCTCAGCCGACCACATACTGTAAATAAAGAAGTATGTACACGTCTTTTGTGTGTGTGTGTGTGTATATACTTGTGTAAACGTCAGTTCAGTACACGCTTGTCAGTCTATATCAGTATGTATTTGTTGTTAGTGTGGGAGGACGATTTTAGTGCCCGGCATCAGGCCAACTCTTAATGTTCTTTCACTGTCTCTCTCTCTCATACACGCTCTCCTTATCTATCTGTCTATCGCTGTCTCTTTTTAATACATTTGTGATGTTTCCTTGGAGTTCAGAGGAGGAATTGACACCTTTGATGCATTAGCAGGCGGAGCGCTCTGAAACCCCAGATGAATCTCTAAAAGCTTGAGGACGAGTCTGCGGTGTACGAGAGCATTATCAGTACACAGGAGGCCCTGCTCTGCATCATGCCTCATTCACAACTGTCTGACCTCACTAAACCTGCAATTTCACCGGCCTCAGCTTTGCTGTTTCTTTCTCTAATTCTCTGCATCAGACCAACAGCTGGTCTCAGCCCCACCGTTTCCAAACGTTCACTTATAGGGGAACGAATGACTGGAAATGACACAAACAAGACGAAAATGTAACTCTCTAGTGAGTGCATAGTGCTAAAAAAGTGTGTGCGTGTTCACACAGCTATGTGTGAGTGCAGTTCTTTGTGGTTTTAATAGATGTGTGGGGTGACGAGGGAGGAAACCTCAGCAGACTGGAACGATTGAAAATTTCATGGCTACAAAAAGATGAGAAATGCAATCTATACAGGCAGTGGCCCCTGTCAGCCTTGCATATATTTATTTGATTAGTTTATTATTATTTTTTTTTCACTTGTAGAGACTGTGGAGAGACAGAACATAAGCACAACTATATAAGAAACATTCACTATTCAATAGTTTGGGATCAGTAATGTTTTTAATTATTTAAAAAAAAAAGTAAATTAATACTTTTATTCAGCAAGGACACATTAAATTGATCAAAAGTGACAGTTATGTTACATTGTTACAAAAAATTATTTAATATCACTGCTTGTTCGTTTTAATGATTTATTCATCAAATAATCCTGAAAAAATATATATCACAGCTTCCACCAAAATATTGAACAGCAATATTTTCAACCGTTCAGTAATTTTTAACATTGATAATAATAAGAAATGTTTCTTGAGCATCAGATCAGCACATGAGAATGATTTCTCAAGGATCACGTGATACTGAAGACTGAAGTAATAATGCTGAAAATTCAGCTTTGCTATCACAGGAATAAATTATGTTTTAGAATATATTCAAATTGAAAACAGTTTTTAATATGTAATCTTATTATTATTTTTTTACATTTTCCCAAATCTTTAAAAACATTTAAAAATCTTACCAACCTTAAACTTTTCATTGGTATTAAGCTTCCCAGATGAGCTGTCAAATATATAACTTTGCCTTGGGCGGCGGTCTTTATTCAGAAATATTTGACCTCTAAACGCTACGATTGATCTCTATATTACCTGTTCTTTTTTATTAGTTAAAATGTTTCTCCTCAGCTGTCAATGCAGAGTGAGCTGAGAGAGTGATTCAGGAGGGAAAGGTCATTAAGGGTTGATATGCTGAAAGCAACTCAAGCTTTAGTGCTTTGCTTCAGGGCTCTACGGTATTGTCCTTCATGAGGATATCACACTCGAAGCAGCTACCAATTCAGGTCATTAGAATTAAACCTCCACTGCCTATTCTAATGATGAAGAAACTCTGAAAGGTTTCGTTTCAAGTAGATGAAGTTTTCCATTTGAAAGAGTTTGTCAGTCAAGTTTATTATGTTTTTTGAAACCTGGCAGTGGAGTTGTCATGATACCAAAATATCAGTGTCCTAGTCGATGCAATACCGGTGAAATTCCACAGTTACTGATATGATACAAAAACCAAGGTTAACACTTTCCTTTATCTTAAAGTATAAAGTATTATTACAAATATTACCGTATTGACCCAAATATAAGGTGATGTTTTTTCTTGGAAATACATCTGAAAAAACGCGGTCGTCTTATATTCAGGGTCTAGACTTTGACATGTCAATAATACACCCACAACAATAGGTAGCGCCAACTACGCATAAAACGAGAGTGCCATGAAATACGTAAATGCGTGTTGTAAAGATCTCGCCCAAACTCCCTTTGTGATTTTAAGATGTAAGACTGTACCCAGATTTGAAGACTACAGTAAGATTTAACTTCTACTGTTAGTAAGATTTTGGTAGGCTATTATTAGATGGATAGCCTAAATGTCCTAATTCAAATGGGCTACCTGTTTTTTTTTTTTTATGGTATATCAAAAAGTGTATATTTTTTAAATGGGATTTTTGGAACAGTTTACCAGTTTTGACCATACTTTCAAAACAAAAATTAAAATAGGAAAAATATGCAATATGGAAATAATTGAAGACAAAATGTGTTTTACTGAGAAAAAACAAGATTTGGTTTTTAAAAAGCATTTTTCCAAAAGGTACATCTGGAAAAAGGGGGGTCCGTCTTATAATCAGGGTCGTCTTATATTCGGGCCAATACGGGTAATAGCCTAACATAAATAAGAACAATGGCATGTAGAATTAAAATATTTCTCATGATTCTCTTTGTGATTTCAAGTAAGCAAGGGCTGACATTTTTAACTAAGAGCATTAAGTGGTTTTCTTGTTCTTTTTGTCAGTATTTGGTTGATTAGTTTGAATTCAACATAATAGACAATGGCAGCTTTCTTAATGTATTAGTTTTATAGGCAAATTTCAAAATTGCACCACTTCCCATACCACATTTGTTAGTGTTTTTTTTCCCCCCATTAATTATTACTATTTATTAGGGGTGTAACGTTACACATTCATACCGAAAATTTTTGGTATGAGTCTTTTGGTTCGGTACGCATGTGTACCGAACAAATACAGCATTGTTTTAACCACCAGTTTTATATATTGCTACTTTTAATAAGAAACAAAGTCCCATCTTTCAAATTATGTCCATTTTTTTTTCAGGAAATTCAAACAATAAATGCAGTTTTGACACTCTTTTATGTAGCGCGACCGATCGCTGTATAGGCACGTCATTTCAAACTGCAGCACGAAGCGCAAGTGAGAGTGATCATCCCTTCCTCTTTACTAATAGTAGTTTTAATGTGAAATAAACATGAATGAACATCTCATGACTCATGTAATTGCTCAAACAGGGTTTCAACCACGGAAAGACGTCAAAAAACAGCTTGTAAACAAAATGTCACGTAGTATTTCATTTACCTCAGGCAAGTCATCAGTGTCCACAGCTATATAGTTCACTAGAGAAATGAAGTCTAGAGAATAGCATTTTGCAAAATATTCAACTATATACTCATTATATTTCACATTACCTGTTATAACATCATTATAGTGATGTCTTAATTAGGCTATTTAATTTATGTTTAAATAAATCTGTTGTGAAACAAGTTATAGCAGCTATTATGTACATGAATATATTTCAACAACAACAGAAATTGTATTATTTAAAAGTTAATTTAAAAACTGCATTATGTGCCATTTACATGTTTGCATACTTTTTTTTTTTAAGTTGAGTGTTAATTATTATATTTAAAAAATAAATCGTAATTAAATTTAAGGTTGGGCTCTATTAACTGTATCCTTATAGTAATCTAAAAAAGGGCTCCCTATAGTTTAGAGCATATGATGAGGTAGATTTTTATTTTTATTAAGAAAATTGTAATTATAATTGAATTTATTTAAAGAAATAGCAATTTCTACAAAAAATGTCCCCCTGCTGAAACGAAAACATACCGAACCGTGATGTCAAAACTGAGGTACGTACCGAACCGTCATGTTTGTAAACCGTTACACCCCTACTATTTTTATATATATATATATATATATATATATTGTATAACTGTTCGCTCTTCTGCTAATTGTATTTCACTGGCCTTCACAAGTTGAATCTAATCTAATGTAATCTAATCTAATGTAATCACATTTGATTTTGTTGTCTCGACTGGTTACATTACCATGAGACATAACCATGTTCACATTAATGTCTTGGCAACAACAACCAAGAAATTGTCCATTTGATTGCTCACAAACAGCTGCTCATCAGTCAAACCGAATTGAACACTTGTTTGACAAAATGACTAGTTTCGTTACTTTTCTTTATATTAGTATTGACTTGGCAGTGAAGTATTTTTGCCATCCCTACTTTGCAGTATTGTATTGAGCAAGAAAAGAGGCGAGTCAATGTTCAGTGAGGAAGATTGAAGACATGTCATTGGAAATTCAGTAAGACAGGGCGGCTGTTTTATATCGGCACCAACAAATACCCTTGATGACAGTTTCCTTGGCACGGCCATAAAAATGGGGGTCGAGAGTGAAGCAGAGATAAATAACAGGAAGCTAAGGAACCGAGCATGTGCATTGTGCTCGTCTTCAACATTTGTTTATATCAGAACCAGAACCGGGGAGACACTACGGCAGAAAAGATGACAGCAAGGATTTTAGTGCTATATTGTATTTCGACATCATGCCAATCAATTTACGGGGGCCTACGTGAGAGATGTGTCCATGGACCAGCGGTGTGTCGTTTGTCTCTGATTAGAGGCTTCGGCTGTCACTCGATTGGTCAGAATGGCTTTCCTGACAGGCTGAGGAAGACAAACACTGCCATGAATCTGACGCGTTTGTCAGTCATGTGAGAAATTGGCATCGGAGCAGCAAGATAAAACATTCATCCTTCCATCCCTTTTCTCTGAAGCTCATACCTTTATTCTGCACATACATCCACCCACTCGGGTTTTTTTCTCCTCTGCACATCGCTAATGTAGCACTGGTTTATTTTTTAGTCAAGGCATAAAGTGAAAATATCAACACATTCAATAGATCCTGTGGAACACAACAGAAGATGTTAAATCAAATGTTATCAGCCTCAGTCACCATTCACCATTGAGTATTTGTCTATACAATGAAATTGAATGGTGACCAAGAATGTCATTCTGCCAGACGTCTCCTTTGTGACTCACAGAAGGAAGAAAGACTGGTTTGAAATGACATGGAGGTGAACCATTTCTTTTAAATGTTCTGCAGGCATGTCTGAAAGTCAAAATATACTCTACATATCAAAATCAGCATTTATTTGTAGAAAAAATTACGCAATTCAGATTATGCCCACAATTATTGCTTCTTAGGGGGTGTTTGCACAACACCTTTTTCAACTAAAAACATTTTATGTGTTTTGGCCATTCGGTTACATGACAACGACGCTTTGGGACTCTGAAAACTCAAACTTTTGAAAACAGGTCTCGAAAGTGTCTTTGTGTAAACTACGGAACTCAAATTTGTGAAAACGGTGACTACGCATATACGTATTACGTGTCAGTCTATAGCAGGGTTCCTCAATAGGTGGTCTGTGGGCCACATCATGCCCGTGAGAGAAAAATGTTTGGCCTGCGCTAATTCCAGTGTAGATACAATGTGACAGCAAAAACATGGTGAGTGTGAAGAAAAGAAAAGTGGACACGGAAAATAGATGATTCAAATGTGAATGGACTGAACAGTTTCGAGTGAGTGAGTGACTGATACCACCTTTGTTATGGAATACACGTGTTGGTTCGCAGTGAGTTCAGTTTTAACGTACAGTACCACAAGTTTGCTTTAATTTATTTTCAAGATCTGGGGTAAAATATCTATTGTTGCTTTCACTATGGCTATAAAGATCATGCAAAATAATATTCAAACTCCCATTTAGACACTTTTAACATTGAATAAAGCACATAATCATTACCGATTTTCACTGCCATATTTTGTATGTTATTCCTGCCGCGACATCACAGAAAATAAAAACTGTTTCTAAAATAGAATCCCGTGTTGCTTATTTTCATGTGTCGCTGTTGCGGGTGGTTAGGACAAAAACATGGAAAATATACTTTTTATCGCGTTGTGTCGTGTCTGGTTGGGACACATGGTGTTACAGTTTTATCCCCCCAAAAAAAATCTAAGTATAAAAATATGAATACTGACAAATCTAATAATTTAATCTGCAATTAGGGAAAGTGGAGAGAAGAGATCCAGTCTGGGGATGAGCAGGAACAGTTGATTTGCATGGCAGACATGGAGATCCAGATTTTTTGTTTGTTCATTTGTTTTTAATATTCAAGAGGGAAAGTTCTTCTGTAGCTAAATGCAAAAATGTTCATAATTGTTTGAATAAAACAGACTATGGAGAAAAAAATCTGAATATTTATCTTGTGACCATCGTGTGACTATTTTAACAAAAGCAACAATAATATAATAATTGTAATTATATATATATATATATATAATGTAATTTTGTAAAGAAACACTATGTGCCAGCCTATAGACCAGGGTTCCTCAATTAGTTTTCACCAAGGGCCGAATTCTGCCAACAATACCAAGCCAAGGGTCACTGATATATATATAATATATCAGTGGCCCTTGGCTTGGTATTGTTGGCAGAATTCAGTGGCCCTTGGCTTGGTATTGTTGGCAGAATTCGGCCCTTGGTGAAAACTAATTGAGGAACCCTGGTCTATAGGAAAGCACATAGTGTTTCTTTACAAAATGACATCGCCAACTACTGGCCTGGCATGCGTAATACTGCATTTTCAGATGTTTTCACAGATCTATGCGAACGGGATCGTTTGATAAAGTTGTCATCTGTAGATGAAACATTTAGTTTTTAGTACGATCTTTGTTGTGTAAATGTACCCTCAGGGTGTTTTTGCAATCACACAGGCAATTAAAGACATATTTTATGTAATCATATACACACATTAGTTATCCTTAAGCTCAGGAGATTATTCAGTGCCATCTAGAGCTGTGAAGGCTTCCTCATTTAATTGCTCTTTTTTTACTCTCTCTGACCCACATCAGATTCACGTCATCTTCACTCTGCTTTCTGGTCTGCTCAAATCCTCACTCTCAGAGGTGATAATTACACCTCCACGTTTACTAAATACCACAAAAGCAATTACTTGTAGAGAAGACATACAAGTAGAGATTGATTGGATGAAGAGAGTTTATGTAAGGTTGTAAACTTGATTATTACTCTTCCGCAGTTAACTAGAATCTTTGTTAAATCACACTCGTAAATGTTCAAATTAATTGGTTTCTTGTAGCTTTTGTTCTTACAGAGTTTGCTCAACATTAGTTGTTGATTGTTGGGAAAGTTTTCACTGAATGAAATAATTACTTAAAATTAACTATCATATTTTTATTGTGTTTTGTGTTAGTTAGCTGTATTTTTTTGTTATTTTTTAACCTAATCAAAATAACCCAACTGCAGTTTGATTGAGATTAATTGGAATGCACAATGAAAAAACATGATTTTTGAAAATGGTTAAAAACGTTATCTGTTTTTGCAAATGAACTCTTCATATTGAGGTGCTCAATAGTGAGCAGTAGGAGGCAGATGGTAGTGAACCTGATGTAAAAGTGAGGTGTTGCTCCAGCAAATCAGATCTGTCGGTCCCAGCTTGGAGTGTTATTTTCAGATGTCAGCACCATGGCCTCTGTTTGAGCAAGAGACACTGATATGAATTACCCCTGATGAGCTGTCTTTGCCATTTGGAGGCAAACTCTGATCGTGATTATCTGTTTGGTAACAGATGTTCGGACATCGTGCCCATTAGAACACAGGTGTAGGTATCAGCTTTCAGCAGCGGTTTAGCTTTTTTTGCCTGTACAAGTTTAAATGTTGATTAAAACTGTCAATTTGGAAAGGCTGCTTTCTTAATGTGTAGATAAAAACAAGACCTGAGTGAAAGTAAATGCTTGATTCTCAACTGGTGGGTTATGATAAATGCAAAAAATAAAATGTAACTGCTGTGTGATCTTACATATTTAGGATAGCAAAAGGCTTATCAACTTTTAAAGTGAAGGAGAAAACGCTTCATGTAAATAAGTCTGTTTCATGTTAATAACTTTTCATGGGTCTGTGCAGTTCATAGTTGTATTAATAAATGTAAATATTTAAGAAAATTGTCTACTTTTGTACTATAAGCAGTTTGTGTACAAGGTAATATTTACAATTTAAATGTTTAATTTTAACATTTTTGTTTTGCATAATCAAATATTTGGGTACGTGGTAATATTATTGCATTTAAAAGGTTCATTTTAATGATTTTTATACAATAAGTGTCAAAGCAAGGCCAGACACAACGGGTAAGTGAAAGACAGGATGGTGTAGCGAATCAGCTCATGGGGAAATATGAATAATTAACCATAACTAGTTATAGTTAACTATTCATATTTTAGATCCACTGTAGATATTTAGCTGACAGTGTCAACAGAGTGAAGGATTCCAGGGTTCTTATCTAAGTTCTGAGGGTGAGTGTCTGATGCCGGTTTCGTGGGAGATCATGGAACAGCTTCCAAGGAGTCGTTGGAGGATCGCGGGAGAACCAGAAGGTAAGTCTTTCTAGGAGAATATCGCATAGAGAGTCCAGAACAGTCCATAGTGAACGGTAGACCGAACAGTGAGTGACTGTGATGTATGTGTATTTGTAGTGTGGCTTGATTGGTGACAGCAGATGCGGGTGATCAGAACTCAGGTGACTGTGATCGGGTGATTATCCGGGCTGGTGACTGCAGTGACTGTGATGAATCCCTGACAATAAGCAAATTGTGCACATGGTGAAATTTTTTTATTTTAAGAGCTTTGATTTGCTTTTGTACAAAAAGCAATTTGGGTTTACTTTTGGGTTTTGCTTTTGCACAACAAGCAAGTAAATGGTAATATTGTTAAATGAAATGTTGAATTTTTTAGTACAAAGAGTTTTAGTATGTGTTGGGTTGCTACTTTATGTCTGATGTCAAATCTGGGTTTTTGAAGCAAAACCAGTTAGCATGCTCAACTAGGTTGGTTCCATCAACTAGTTAGCATGCTAGTTGATCTCATTTGCATATATGGACACCTGATTCTCCCATTTCTTGTATTATTCATACTGTTGGTCACTGAAAATAACATGTTAAATTACAGACCTATTGAACTTTATCCTGATAAGAGATCTGCTTTGCTTCCCCTCTTGTCTTGTCACATTGGCACAGATAAGCAGTCTGATCAGCTGTAAATTAAGCTTTTATTCTGCATAGTCTGCAGAGATCTATTCTAGATGTGCGCACACTCAAACGTGAACATCTTCCAATAAACTGCCAATCATCACTGATCCTCACATGTGCAGACACCTGTAGAAAGTTACTCTGCCTCTAGCTGCATGGAATATCATTAGAGAATTACACCATGTCCCATTACTGACCTCTGACTCCTGACCCTTCAGATGAGGCCAGAGAGAAGAACGAGAGAGGAGTATTTAAAGCTAAATCAGGGGCAGTAAAAGTTGAGGGGAAAAAGGAGTGAAATCAGGGGAAAGGGTAGTCAGAGGTGCCGAAATGGAGAACATTACTCCTCATTTGCAAGGAGAGATGGGAAAAATCGCACTATAGTTGTCAGCACTAGACAGGCTTCACAGAAGCACTGTGCTCACATGTGTGCTCTCCTTTAATGTGTCTCCCTGTGCAATCACACACACACACACACATGCTAACATATATCACATAAAGAGTGTGTAGATGAAATGAAAGGCAAATGATGGCTTTCACAGCTCAGTCAGATGGAAGAGAGAGAAGAGGTGATTTCCTCAGATACACTCTCCCTTTTCCACTCTATTGCTATTATTTTCAGATTCATAAAATCTTTCTCGCTGTTTGTAAACTCAGTTGAACAGTATTCATCTGATTTTATAAATGGTGTCAAAAGTGTGATTCTAGTTAATCTAATTTGAGTTAAAAAAAAGTATTTTATAATAATAATAATAATAATAATAATAATAATAATACCTTTTATTTATAGGCACCTTTCAAGGCACTCAAGGACACCGTACAATAAAACAAAACATAGAAACCAAGCATTTTAACAACACATTAAACAAGCAAATCATTAAAAGCAATTCTAAACAAATACGTTTTTATCTGAGCTTTAAAATGGGAAATTTAATCCAGCTGGCGAATGTGCAAAGGTAAAGAGTTTCAAAGCTTCGGCGCTGCACAACTAAAAGCCCTACCACCAAAGGAACTCATTCTGAAGTTTGGGACAGACAATAAATGTGCAGAAGATGATCTCAAAAAGCACAAAGGAGTGTACAAATGGAGAAGATCTGAAAGATAATGAGGTGCCAAATCATGAAGAGCTTTGTATGTAAAAAGTAAAATTTTGTAATGTACACGATAATGAACAGGAAGCCAATGCAACTTAAAAAGAATAGGAGTTATGTGATCGAAAGTACATAAACGGGTAACTATCCTAGCTGCTGAATTCTGAATTAACTGTAATCGATGAAGTTGTTTTTTTCAGGAATGCCAAATAAAAGAGAATTACAGTAATCAATCCGAGATGTAACCAATGCATAAATAAGCACTTCAGTACTATGTTGAGAGAGTGAAGAACAAAGTCTAGCAATGTTGCGTAAATGAAAAAATGCAGAACGTGAAATATTACTAATATGAGAGCCAAACGAATGCAAACTATCCAGTGTAACCCCAAGACTTTTCACCTGGATAGAAAAATTGACTTAACAATTATCAATGAACAAAGTAAAGGATTGAGTTTTAGATAAGACAGACCTAGAACCCACAAGGAGGGCTTCTGTCTTATTGGTATTTTACTTAAAAAAATTATTAGTCATCCAAATATTAATGTCCTGGAGACGTTTAGTAAGGTCAGGAGGGGGATGAGAAACATTAGGTCTTGTAGAAATATACGCTTGTGTGTCATCAGCGTAAAAATGGAAATGAATACCATAGGAACGAAAAATAAGGCCAAGAGGTAGAATATAAATGATGAATAAAAGAGGACCCAGCACCGACCCCTGTGGAACGCCATGAGTAACATGAGACAGGATCTGAACGTGTATTCTTAATCTGCACAAACTGTTTTCTTTCACTTAAATAAGATGAAAACCAAAGAAGCACATTATCAGCTATTCCTATGCAAGCCAGCCGTTCCAATAATACTGAATGACTAATAGTATCAAAGGCAGCACTAATATCTAACAGAATAAGAATAGACAGAAGACCAGAATCAGCAGCTAGGAGAAGATCAATTATACCTTAACCAGAGCTGTTTCCGTACTATGTTTGGGTCGAAAACCTGACTGAAAATGCTCGTAAATGTCATTACTTTGTAGATGCGATTCAAGTTGTGCTGCTACTGTTCTTTAAAGTATTTTTGAAATAAAAGGGAGATTAGAAATAGGCCTGTAATTATTTAGATCATTAGGATCAGCGCCAGTCTTTTTAAGAATCGGAGTGATAGAAGCCATTTTTAGTGATGAAGGAACAGTAGCAGTTGATAATGAGGAACACACAATAGCTTTAATAATAGAAGAGACTGAATGGATACAGGACTTAACTAAAACAGTAGGGAAGGGATCAAGTGAACAGGTGGAAGTCTTAGACTTCGTGATCTGCTTAATAATATAATCAACTGAGGGCAGCTCAAAATTAGAGAAAGTACTTGCAGACCAACAAATATGGTTATGTCCATTTTGATAATCACTAAGTTAAGTAATTCAGAATGTATACTATCAATCTTAGAGTTTAAAAAATTAGAATAAGACACACATTGAGTGGGAGAAAGTGAAACAGTATCGGGAGAAAGTGAAACAGTATCGTGAGGTTTCAACAGTTTGTTAACAGTACTGAACAAAGTCCTTGTATTAGACTGTCCATTAGCAATAATATTTGCATAAAACGGCAAGGGACCTTTATAATTGTTATAATTATGTTTACAGTATGTACAGTATGTATGTGTGTGTTCAAACATTAAAATAGTTAAAAATGTATATATACTTTCTAAAGTATGTGTGTTCCGTTTACTAATGCTTTTCCGACATGACTAAAGCTTGTTGAATCTAAATCCGTGACAAGACGAGGTCAAAAGGAGAGTGGAACAGCTCTCCAGTGGTCTTTGGCATGTACACATACAACTTCTCTCAAAGCCTTAAATATTTAGGCACACACTGAGAATACATGCCACAGCCTTTACATTTACATTCACTTTCACACAGATGGATGAGTCTGTGGAAAGAAGCAAAGTGGCAACTGAATGACACAACACAGAATGGAGTGGAACAGATTAAACCCTCTGTGCTCCTCCTCCACTCCTTGCTTTCATTTTCTCTTTCCCTTCGCCCCATCCTTCTTTTCTTTCACCTTTGTTTGTGCTGGAGCTTTACTGTGCATATGCAGATTTCTGATTAAAGATCAGAAATCAAGCATAAGCGTTAGTTCTGGCAGGTCACGTTAGTCAAGCTCGCATCATCTGACTCTCAGGTGATCCCCATCTACCTATAGGAATATGACACCTATCTAAGCATTCATATATAAGGTCCCTCAGTATCAGCAGTTTTCGCATTGCTCAATAGCTAATTACCCTCCTCCATCCCCAACTCCTCCTCTGTCAGTCAGGATTCAGCCTTCTGATTCTCCTTTGAATCAGACTAATTCTAAATGTGTATATTACATTTTTGAACTTTAATGATATCTGCAATACATTCATGTTGGTTCTGTTCTGTTTACCCTGGGGGTTATCACTGCTCTCCCTGCTCTTATCCATGCTAGGCTGCATGGATGCGCAGGGAGTTCTTGCCCGGAACGGAACCATACCGCCTATCCAAACTGTATGCTAATTGTCAGTCATCTTTGATGATAGTGGTCCTGACAGAATTTGGTATGAATACAACAGTTGTGGTACTTTCTGTGTTTTTTCTAACTAGAAACTTGATATCAAGTTTAACCAGACATTAAATGTGCATTTCAGTCACTAGTTTCCATTCACATAAACTAATAATGGTTCTTTATCAGCATCAGTGGTTCTCTGGGGAACCTTTAACATCCATGGAATCTTTCCAAGGTTCTTTAAAGTGGAAGAAGGTTCTTTAGATCATTAAAATGAATAACTAAGAAAAAAATGTTCCTTTAAGAAGTGTTCTATGAAAAGTTATTTGGGGAACCAAAAATGGTTCTTCTATGTCATCACTGTAAAATCCGCCTGTGGCACCTATATTTTAAAGAGTGTATTTTCATGCAGATTTTGAAATATTTCACAAGAAAGCTTGATTGAAAAACCAATGTGCATAAAATATCCAAAATGTGTATAAAAATCATATATACTTGCTTTAATGGATACTTTTTCCAGTAAGGACTCAAGCATAAATTTGAAAACACTGATTAAATACATTTGAGATGTGCATCAAAGAAGTAATTTGATGAGTTTGTTCAAATGGAGTGGAAACCTAGCTTTATTATTGTGATGTTCCAGTTTTTCCACATAAAATCCTAACTTTGATGTCTCTCTCTTTTCAGCTCAAACTAATTTCCTTTAATAACGAGTAATTTAGGCTTATTATTGACTGCACCTAATATAAAGTTAGAGCTATTTGCCTCCATATATCCAGACACGTATTTAGATGCGTGGCTATCAGCAAATTAGTGAATTAACTCCTCTGTTTTTATTGTGATTATTAATAAAACAATTGGATCAGGTTCAGATTGAGTATATACAATATCCAGCATGTGCATGCTAGCTTAAACGGTCATGTTCCTGCTCGCCTTCGTTTTGGCACATTTCCAGCAGTGTGGCTTTAACAGAGATACACACAGTACCTCAACACACACTCATACTCAGAACAAGATATTCAAAAATGCATTACTAATCAAAAAATAAGAGTTCTTGTTTAGATTCTCAGGAAAGGTCTGGTACATTAGGAAAAAAAGGAACACATCTAAAATAAAATAAGGGTGGAGATACAGATCTGGGTCACTTCATACTACCTGTCTAAATGTAGCCTTATATCCCAAGTGGGGGTGAGAGGACAGGCTGATAGGGTGATGAAAGGAAAAATGAAGTGAAGGCAGTGTATTCTTGTAGAACCATCTGTCCAAAAGGCCTGTCACGGTTGCTGAAAGCACAACATTGTTAGCAATGAATCGGAATAGACCAATTTAGCACATTATATAAAAGACACAAACATACATAAATAAGCTAATTTAAGTGTATGTGTGTGTGTATGTATATATATATATATATATATATATATATATATATAAATGAGTATAAAATATAAATTATATAGTGTAAATTATATAGTATATATATGTGTGTGTGTGTTCACACATTGTGCACCATAAACTGTGCCACTTTATTCAAGCTTTTAGACCACGTTTAGACAGTGGCGGGTCATAGATCTTTGTTATCAAACACTTTCTGCATGACACTAATCACGCTCTGCTGGTTCCAAAGGAGCCATCATGTTTACTGGGCTTACAGTGTGTCATAAGAGAGTCTCTTGTGTCCTGGACTATATAACAGGCGCGTATCATCTGTTTGTTCGCAGCTCATTTCCCAGTCTCCTAGGGGCTCTGCTTTTAGCGTAAGTGCCACTGTTTACAGGCTATATATTTTGCTCTTTTTTTTGCTAGACTTTTATTTGCAGACACAGAGTGAATTATTGGATAATTCTGTTCATTGTAATAGCTTTGCATTTGACAAATATGTGGAATAATTTTGTTATGCTTTTTCTTAATATGACCATTTGGCTGATGGAGTAAGTTAAGACTGTGAGTTCTTGATTGTGTGTGAGTGTGTGTGTGTGTGTGTGTGTGTGTGTGTGTATTAATTTTTAGAGTCACTGGGGATTCTTAATGGGCACTAGAATAATCCATCACACACATAGCAAGTCAGCACACTGACATTGATATGGAAATGATCTTAGAAAGTGTGTATCTCTAGATATTATTATTTAATGATGTATTGCCTTTTTTGACAGCTTTTAATAGGTTTTGGATAAATGAACTTTCTTCTAAAATCTACTTTATGTATGTTTGTGTTGGTAACGTTTGTATATGCAAGACTGATGCAAGACCTTGTGTTAGCGAAGGCCAAGGAAAGGAAAAAACTGGTACTTTTCCTGAAAAAATCTTTTTCTTTTCGTTTCTTTTTGTTCTCTTGTTCTTCACATCAAAAGAGACTCTACATTTAGACAGCAAAGTGTTTGGTTGCTCACACAGTGCGTGTGGGTGGAGCAGTGTGTATGTCCGTGCAATTATAAGAGACTGCAGGAGCAGAAAGAGACAATGTTCCCTAAATGCATCTCTTTCTCATTCCTTTTGCTGTCTGTTCATATGTTCGTCTTATCTCTGTTTTCTCTAAAGTTGTCCAGGAGAATCAAAAACTTTTTGTAGTTTTGCTACTTTGAAATTGTACCTTGACAAGCTAACTGTCAGAAGTAAAAAGTAAAAAAAGTAGCTAACTTAATTGAAGCGAGATATTTACAGTATTAATTAGAATTCATCAGACAACATTTATTAATTGGATAGCGTTTGAGTAGATCAATTTACACAAAATACCACCAAATAAAACAAAAAAATAAAAATAAAAAATTTATGTGGAAAACATTTATAGGCGTATATATATATTATTTATTGTTTTATATTACATTATATATTTTTGGTAAAAGTAATATAGTAAAGGTACTTTGGTAAAAGTTGATTTCATTGATTTGGTGAATCATAGTAATTTGATTATTATTATTATTAATATTATCGTCATTATAGTCATATTTGTCAAGGGTGCGGGTGAGGGGATGGAGAGCGAGGACTCAATTGCAGAAAAAGGGCTTTTTATTAATACATATAAACAAAACAAACAAAAACTACCCCGTAGGGGAAAACAGGCAGGCAACAAGGCTTGGCCAGGCTGAACAGGACAAGGCAGGACTGGACACAACCATATTGAAAAAAGAAGTCAAATCTGTTTGCAATTATATTAGGTTAAGTAAATGACAGGATTTTCATTTTTGGGTGAACTGTCCCTTTAAAATCTGATATGCTAATTGCACTAACCCCACTGTTACTGATTTCAGACACACAGCAGTAGACCTAATTCCAACAAATCCACACACAATTGTAATTCCATCAGTATCAGCCTCGTTTCCTCTAAACATCAGAACTGCAGTGTCCACCAGTTTCCATATTTCACCACATGTGCCTCTCGCTGCATATTTATGAGTTCATTTGTCCTGCTGACGACATTAAACATTTATTGTAATGAGCGTACAAGGGGCGGATGCAATCGTTCTCCTGGGTAAAAGACTAGAGTCTTGGGTCTTTTCATCATTCTCAATACAGCCCTGCTTGCATCATCCTCAAATTAATCACATGACGTTTTACAAGCAGTTGCAACTGTTCGCGTCTCTCTCTTTCTCCTTTTCTTTTTCGCCCTCTACCGAATATCCAAACCCTGTTACAGCCACGGGATGTGAATCTGAACGAGCTGTCATGAATATTCAGATGCGAGGAGGTATCAGAGCAGTGTCTGTTTGAATTATGGCGGATCATACTCAGTCACAACCTCAGAGCTCCGTGTGGGAACGGGATCACGGCTCATATACTCCTTCTGACGCATTCGTACCATTTGCTGTGACATTAAGCATAAAGACCGCCTCTTCAGTCTGTTGATGCAGATCTTTACAGTCTGATAGTGATGGCATTGTAATGATTTATTCGTGTTCTGATCGCTTAGCTGACTGACTTACAGTGGGAAAGTTAATCTAATGGGATCTTGGAAGTAATTGTGTGCGTGCCAAAAGATACTGGCAACATCTGTCTTTGATGCTGTTCTTGTGGAGTATCAGCGTATCGTAACATGCTGGATTATAGATGTCTTTGCCACCAGTCTCTATTATGTTAGTCAACCAAAGAAGGATTTGTTACACTCCTCAAGAATCATAGAATATGTTTTAACTCCTCTTTCTGTGTGAATTTTCTCGTCCTACACACTATGGCACCTGTCTTTCAAAGCTGCCCATAATAGCAGCCCACCTGTCTGTCATCCATCTGTAGAACTGTATCAGCTGCCGACTCCATTCTTTCCTCCTCTCATCCTCTCCCACTCTTCTCTCTCACACGGTCCCAGACCTGAAAATATCAACCAAACTGCTTTCGTATTCCTGCCGTCCCAAAACATGCAGCAGGGAGCCGCTCCAGGGCAGGGAGCGACCGGCTCCACAGGGGTTCACCTCAGCACTCTGAAAGCCCCTGAAGCCTTTGAGCCCCACAGCAAAACACCATCCCACACACTTCCGCAGGCCCACACATTATTGTGCTGTCAAGATAGAATGGGAATGAATATGTGAGTTATTTGAGTCAAAAAGCAGATGCCTTTTTTTTTTAACTAACTTTTCTGAGTCATTTCTGCTATTACTTTTTTACCAACCGGTGACTGTATCCTCTCAAGTTCACACAAGTATATTGGTAGAGTAAATTAATAACATATTCCTCTAATGTTTGACAACCTGAAAGTCTCCAAAATTGGTTTGGTATTTAGTTGACATTCATATAGCTTTTTTAAGTGTGGGAGTCCAAAAACTGTTTGGTGTCACTGTACATTTATTCAGTCTAGATGAGCATAATTTGTCTGTATTTCCATCTGTTTATAATCATAAAATATCACAATTTTCTTTTGTAATGGACTTTCCTTCCAGTTGTATTTTTTGATGTGTAATGTCCCATTTAAGCATGATACTATAATGACATGTATTTTATCATTGCACTACATCAAAGAAAATGAATAAAATATGATCATAAAAATGTAATGCTACACTTTTCTTTTTGTTTGAAATTAACAACATTTAAATGAGCAAATACATGAAAAATCCATCTTCAACCTTGTATTTTTCTCTGAATCCCTATAGTAAATCTAAAATAATAATTCATATTTTATAGCTGTCAGAATGCATTTTACAGGAATCTTCATATCTGTAAATAAAGCTAAGAAAGTTGTGGTGTCATAGTAGCTTAAAGCCACAACAAGTAAACATCAAACCAAAAAGTGTTGATGAATAAAAATAGAATGTGACAGTGCCTGCAATAAAACATTGGCTTGGCATTGCAGAAATGCATTTCGTTTGCATAGCATCACATTTGCTGTCTCTTTATTAGGTTGACTTATGTTGGTAACACTGCCAATTTCTAAACCAGTTACTACTTTGGTTTTTTGCCTATAAATAGCCTATTAGACAAGTTATAATCATTTCCACCATTGTACCTTAAATAGCTAATTTATCTCTGATACCAGCATTACCAAACTTTGTAATGCTATTATAAAACAGTTATTTTCAACCAACGAGTCAAAGCAACAGTGGCATAAAACCTGCTCTTAAGACATTTTTTGGATCTCTTTTTTTGTTATTTATTTATTTTATTTTTGTAAAGAGGGAGAGTTTTGTTGTCATTGGCAACATTCGCACTGATAACCGTGGGCTCATTTTGCATCTCAAGCCATCAGATTCAGACACACAGAATACTGGAGTCAAAACACAACTAGCAGAATTACCAAAATTGTGTTCCGCTGCAAGTAACTTGTAGTTTTACATTTCAGCCACTAGAGGGCCAACGTAGTGTTGCTTTAAGTATAAATTAATTACACAAATTTTTTTAAAATCTTTTTTTAAACTGACAGCCCTAAAAATATTTTTGTAAAACCTTTTTCGTATTTAATTTTTTCGAGTCCTCTGCAGGGTCCCTGGACCCCAGCTTGAAAGCCTCTGGCATAGATATTAGAGACATTTTGATAGACTGACAAGTTGTTTGCGAAATGCTTACGTATGCATTAGTCAGATTGTTGGAGCAGGACTATATCTGGTGGGGTTGTGTTGTGGGCGAGGTCGTGTGGTGAGTTTGATGTAAATTGACGGTAATGTGAGTTGAGAGCAGATCCCCTGAGGGACACTGGGCTCTGGGAAAGACAGACCGGTGCTTTAGATCACTGCTCCCATGCTAATGTGTGCCTGACTGCACCTCATTCGCCTGGGGAGCAGGCTAAACACACTGCTGCTTGCAAAATTCCCAAAAAGGGCAAATTATTTAGAGGAACTGGAGTAGATGGCTGGCACAGAATCATTGAGAAGGATTTTAGCACATGCCCTACATGAATTAGTCGTTTGCTAACACTATGGTGAGATTTTGTTTAGTGTTTCCACTAGGCATTGCCAGGTCTGTGTGATAAAGCCAATGACCAATCAAAACTAGGCCAATAGCCAACAACAACAAAAAACAGTACCAAAAAAAAATAATGGCAGGTTTTTAACTTGCATTGTAGAAAAAAAAATCCAAAGTCCAAATAACAATTAAAATAAATATTGTGTAATGTATAGTAGCAGCAACAAAATGCAATTTATTTATATAAAATATAATAACAATATAACCTGATTTGAATTGAAGGCTAGATGTTAGTTATGGCAGCGTATTTCTGACATGGAATGGAAAATAAAATATCTCACAATTCAACCTTTTTTATTACAATTCTGAATTGCAGAAAAGTCAGAATTTCGACTTGCGAGATGTTTACTCAAAATTCTAAGAAAAATTCTTAATGTGAGTTTCTAAGTCAGAATTGTTTTATGACAATAGAAGAAGTACCTGCAACCCTGTATATTACAATTCTGAATTATTGGAATTTTTCATAGTTTAGTCACAATTCTTTGTATTCAAATCTTATTTCTGGGAACTATCAAACCCTTAAAGCACAGAACAAAAATAAACAGGGTTAAACTGCATTTTAAAAGTAGTTAAAAACCAAAACAACACTTTATACTAAAGCTGCACTACCTACTAGTATTACTGTTTTATTAGTGCTACTTAGTTGGAAGTCATTAATGCTTTCCGTTTCTTTCTTCATAAACGGAATTCTCTTTTATTTGTAATCAAGGATGTTTCCACAGCAACACACATTTAAGCAATTAGTGAGCTGACAATGTTTTGCTTTATATATCCTCTTCTTAATAGGACCTCTATGTTGACACAATCCAGAAAATGTTCTTATCATTGCAAGTCAGACATGGAGTCATCATCTGACCGAGTGCGGGCGAAACTATTGGCCGATGCACAAATGTAATCTACCCCTTCATGGCATGTCAATAGAGAGTTCTGATAATGAGAGAGGCTGACGAATTGACAGAGCAGTGCCCTGGAAATTCATTATCATTCCTTCAGAAGGTACATAAACAGCATATGGTGGGGAGGCAGAAAACATGTGTGAGGGGTAAATTAGCTTGTAATGATTCCCGTGGTGGAGGAAACCTCTACTTGTCTGAAATGCCAGCCAAGCCTCCTTTCTCAATCTGCCGAATTAAATCGAACAAAAGGATTGTGGTGGCCTGCTACTGCTTTAGACTCTAATGCGGTTGCTGTGGAGGAGAGAGAGCAAGGCAGAGATGTTTGTAGGTAAATTGATGCGTTCTTATCTGTTTTTCCATTTCTGAGTAATCATTCAGACAAACTAAATCCTCACAAAGCACGCCATCTGGTTGTGCTTACAGGAACGGAGTATGACAAATGGCTGTTTGCCATCAGAGACTGACATTAGCTAAGTTTCCATCCAAATATTCGAATTAAACTTGTGTGCAAAACTGGAATATCGCATAAAACATATGCGAATAAAGCACCGTTTCCATCCAACGAGTCAAAGAGAACAAAATCGTCTCTTCCTGGTAAACTGTGGCACTAAATATCACTAAGAATATAGGAGAAGCCACTGAATATAATAATTTTCATATATGATATAAATTACTTGCACTAGAGCGAGCAGATGTAAATGCTGTCAATGCTTTTGGAGGTGGATGCTGCTGTTTGGGAACGCAGTCGTGTAAGACAATTATACAGAAATACTTTGACGACAGACTTTGCTCAGGCATTTCAGAATTACCATAACAACATAAAGATGCTGTCAACGAGATCGGTCACTGCTAGCCAAGTTATCCCGTCTCATAGAGCAAAGTCACATGACTTTTTCGATGCGCATGGAGGAATTTATTCGGTACATGTGTTTGCATCATAGTTTATGCACATTTTTTCTTATCGGATAAAAAGATTATCCTACTCAAATGTGTTTATCCTACTATCATTTTTAGAATTTATGCACATCTTGGCGTTTCCATCCAGCGTTTTTTTATGCGATATTCCAAAATGCTCACAAAAATAGGTGGATGGAAACGCAGGTACTGAAGTGATTTTGCAAACTCTGACAACAGTAACCCATTAAAACCCCGTAAATGGTGAAAGGTAATTAACCAATCCTCATAATTCTTATAAGAATGAATTACTTTTTGACTTAATATTGTGATGTGATTTCCGTTTTATTTGCACTGTGAGTGTAACAAGTCAAATTAATTGCCTTAAAGTAATTAAATAATATTCACATTGACTGAACTTAACAATAGATTTTATTCATCTTGTTGCAAGTAAACTTAACTCATAATTTTAGTTACTTTATATTGTACTAATGATGCTATACCACCAACAAATTGTTAATGTTGACAAAACGGTTAAATGTAGCCATTGTGAAGACCACATTAGGTGAATTGATTATACAAGATTACTTTATAATGCAATTAATTATGATTTGTTAGGGTTTATAATGCAAGTTAATGTGGCAATCACATTGCTATTCCACTTTGACAACTGTCAAGGTGCCCTTGGAAAAGCAAAACACATCACTTTAATGGTGACAATGAATTACAACAAAACCAGATCAGCATTGCTAAATAGTATTGTGTGTTTGACCATTAAATAAAAAACGGTCTTTAAATACAAGACGATTAAAGCAGAGGTCCCCAACCACCGGGTCGCGACCCACTACCGGGCCGTGGGAGAATTGCTACCAGGTCGCAAGAACGTTCTGGGAAAAATGTGTATAGAAATGACACTGTTATTTATGTTTATGATTGTTCTAATTATTCTGTATTTTCTTTGTATGCGATTGATATGCAGTAGTAATTTGACAATTTCATGTTAAATAAGTAAATGAAAGATTGCTCTGATCTGTCACATATTAGGAGTTAAACGGATCGCAGTTGATCCGTAATACGGATGAGACTCTACCGTTCGGCACGCATGTGATTCGCAGATTAAGTTACACGTACAAGCAAATTTAAACTACAAGAAGAAGAAACGAAAAAGAGCTCAATTCGTTACTCACGTGCTGTTCTCGCACACAATCAAAGCGCGCACAAGAGACGTGCTTCAGACTGTGCGGAAATACCGAGTTGCGTATAAATACACATAAAATTAGCCTATGTCAAAAACCCTTCACGGCATTGTCATTCTCTGTGCTTTAAATTATTTTTTATTTTTTGCTTATCCGAAAAAATGGTCTGATCTGTGACTAAAAAAAACCCACAATATAATGCGATGATACACTACATAATGCTATTATAATACTATATAATAGCCTAATATATATATATATGTTATCTCTGCCCCATACATACGCACACAACCCTGGCATAACGACGATCGCGGAAACAAGCGAAGATGACACACAAGCATATTCAAACAAAAACCCACACAGATAAGTTGTGTGAAACAATGCAAAATCAACGTTACTATCAAAAAAAAAAACAACGCAACCTCGGCGTCCGATCCTTGAGTTTCTCTCCACCGCTGGAAAGCTGCTCCGAAATTTACGCAGGTCCTACCTCTTGCCTGGTCGTAACCCTTCTTTTTAATGTTTTGTTTCTCCGATATTTTCCTCTTTTTTGTCTTCCAATTCTCTCTATCTATAGTCGATCTGCTAATATCCGTCTGTGCACTCAAATTGAGCGCTCTCTTCTCTCTATCATTGCAAGACATGCTCCTTACATTGTCTGATCTGTGACTAAAAAAACCCCACAATATAATGCGATGATACACTATATAATGCTATTATAATACTATATAATAGCCTAATATATATATATATATGTTATCTCTGCCCCATACATACGTACACAACCCTGGCATAACGACGATCGCGGAAACAAGCGAAGATGACACACAAGCATATTCAAACAAAAACCCACACAGATAAGTTGTGTGAAACAATGCAAAATCAACGTTACTATCAAAAAAAAAAACAACGCAACCTCGGCGTCCGATCCTTGAGTTTCTCTCCACCGCTGGAAAGCTGCTCCGAAATTTACGCAGGTCCTACCTCTTGCCTGGTCGTAACCCTTCTTTTTAATGTTTTGTTTCTCCGATATTTTCCTCTTTTTTGTCTTCCAATTCTCTCTATCTATAGTCGATCTGCTAATATCCGTCCGTGCACTCAAATTGAGCGCTCTCTTCTCTCTATCATTGCAAGACATGCTCCTTACTGCTGATTGGCTACAAGTGTGTTTTGGGACTCAGTCCGACACTACGGTCAAAAGCGTTTTTCAAAAATTGCTTAGTGAACCTTTAAGTACAAAATTTGTTGTTCCAATATAGCAGACTTTAAGTATACCAGTTTAGTATACTAAAAGTACAATTGCAGGGTATTTTTTATTAAGTACATAAATGTGTGCATGTATTTGTAATATACTTAGCATAAAGTAAATATATTTCAAATACATTTTAGTATATTAATTTTTTCACTAGTGTGGATGTACGTAAGTCTGTTATTTTGCCTTCATTGCACATCAGGGTTTACAGTGTGGGCCTGTTTGTGATCTAAGCAAGACACTGAATCACAAGAATCTGATCAATCCTGTAAATATCATCTGCCCACTCATTTATTGATATCTCCATTCAGTCATTTACATCAGATGTATCTTTTAAAGATGGCTGGACAGAATAAGCTTGTACGGCTGTCCTCTCCATGTAAACACTTCTCACATCAGTGGAAGATTGTTGGTGAGCGTTTGACACTGCTCTGATCTCAGGCCTGCGCTGCCTTCTTCTCAGTGCTGTCAGGGCTGCTACGATGAGCCTGTCACTCACATGATTAATTGCATAGTAATGACTTCCCATCATGCAGAAGCAGCACTCAGGAACAGAATGAGTGTTCGGCTCTTTTTTGCCATTTTTTCACTAGTGTGGATGTACGTAAGTCTGTTATTTTGCCTTCATTGCACATCAGGGTTTACAGTGTGGGCCTGTTTGTGATCTAAGCAAGAATCACAAGAATCTGATCAATCCTGTAAATATCATCTGCCCACTCATTTATTGATATCTCCATTCAGTCATTTACATCAGATGTATCTTTTAAAGATGGCTGGACAGAATAAGCTTGTACGGCTGTCCTCTCCATGTAAACACTTCTCACGTCAGTGGAAGATTGTTGGTGAGCGTTTGACACTGCTCTGATCTCAGGCCTGCGCTGCCTTCTTCTCAGTGCTGTCAGGGCTGCTACGATGAGCCTGTCACTCACATGATTAATTGCATAGTAATGACTTCCCATCATGCAGAAGCAGCACTCAGGAACAGAATGAGTGTTCGGCTCTTTTTTGCACAGTGGCGGATGAACTTCACCAGAATGCAGAGCAGGCACGACCTGGCTTTGCTCACTTCCTCTCTCTCTCTTTCTCCTTCCCACTCAGGAACATGCTTTTCTTGGGCTCCGCTGATCGATACTCATCCATCCATCTCCCTCACGCTTTCTATTTCTTTCATGGTTCCTCCCTAGCTCTCTAAATTATTGAGACCAAGGTTGACCCTTCTCCTGTGGGACATCAATTATAAAAGGCACAGCAAGCCTGAGAGAGGCTCAGAAAAACCCCCGAAGTAATTGATTATAAATTGCAACTCATGAGACTTTAAGGAAGAATTACTACAGACTTTTCACATCCAAGAAAAGACAAAGATTTTATGAAGTGTGGACAAGGGAATAAAGCACAAACACACAGCAAACCAGACACATGAGTGAACGAGGCGATGAATTGTGAAACAGAGGACTGAGATTGAGGTTGTGGCCTGTTTTACACAGCACCCAGATTAACAATTTACAGTATTCACAAGTACCGTGTTTGCAAGCAGCTCAGCGCGTACAGCCTATTTCGGCGCTGAGCCTATTTTTTCAGCGTTGTGCTTTAAACTCAGCAGAGAATATGTGAACAATTCACTGTAAACCTGTTTATCATCACAGTCTTTTGCAGTATAGGCAGATGATTTTCTGCACGCTGTGGTTTTGGCTCCATTCCATTTACTGTAGTTTATTTATCCTCTGGAAGTAAATGTGATCTCCATCCTCACGTAAATTAGATTTCAATCAAGTTTGCAATAATGGCCAAGTCCTGATAACCATTTTATAGTTTATGGCAGCTACTGTATTACAAGAATTACTCTATTCTGTAACCCAGAAAGTGTCAATGTGAAAGCACAACTCGTGCCTGCTCAGATGGAAAGACTGAGAAGTTAAAAGGAAAACTGATGATTTCATGCTTTTTGGAGAAGGATGTTGAACAAGGAAAATATAAAGGGGTGGACAGAAGAAATCTTTAAGAAATAATATCCAGACAGCATGAAAAGCATGTATGAATAATCTTGATTGTTTGATCCAATGCCTTGTGACTAGTGGGGTCCGTCACAGTTTAGCCAACATCAAAGTTCCTACGTAGTCTGGAAAATAATTGAATTTTACTTTTGTGTGCGCACAAGAAACCATTAAACTTATCAGATAGGATGATGCTCACTGATGCCCAATTCCTGTCGTTGTTTCTCCGCCACCACAGGGGATGCATTAAATTGGACGTTAGGCCTTGATATTAGAGATACTACCCTAAGGAAAGCCAGATTTTGGGCAAATAGATCTCTATTAATTCATGTGGATCCATGCTCTTATTTTCTTCATAGTAAGATGGCAGTGACGCACAAAGGAAATAGAAATTGTAAAGCGCAAACACACAAAAAAATTCCCATGCGCATGTGTATCATTAAAAAAAAAAGGGCAAAAAAAGTTTCTTGTGTGCGGGCAATACTTTTTTAGGGGCTCTGTATGTTGTCTTCACTTTGAGAAAATCAATGAATAAACCCCTGAGGAAATAAAAATATTTACAGATGACTGTATTATATACCAAATATAAAGCTGAAAATAATGCTTCTATGAATCATTTATGTTAAATATGGTATGAACATCTACTGAGAGGTTTGAAAATTTAGAAAAATTTTGAAAATTTGTAGGAAACCTGCAACACAGAGTATTGATCCTACCCATAAAGCTCAGAGGGACTATTTGCACCAAGTTTAAAAACATTGACCACACAGCACAGTAGAGATCAGTGCAAGTGAATGCTTGATAAGTTGGCAGGAGGTAGAGTTACAGTATATGGTAGAGGTTAGATAAAATAATGTGAACACCTGGGAAATAGGCAATATTTCTTATTTGCCAACATAAAAATAGTTTCCAACCTTCTTATAATAGATTAACACAACTTTGGAATAGCTGAATGTTGTCTATCAGAACATCAGCTAATTGTTTTAGAGATAACAGGGCTTTTAAGGTGAATATTGAGGTTTGCTGTCACTTTGCAACATTAGTTTTGTGTTGTTTGGACACAGTCCTTACTCCCTTTTTGTTTTTGCCCACTGTTGTTCTTTGCTAATGAAGTCTTGCCATGCTTTGTGTACACAGTCATAATCATAAAGACTGTTGTTCTTAAAGGAGACATATTATGCCCCTGTTAACAATATGTAATATAAGTCTCTGGTGTCCCCAGGATGTGTCTGTGAAGTTTCAGCTCAAAATACTCCACAGATCATTTATTATATCCTTTTGAAAATGCCTATTTTGAGTGGAAGCAGAAACACGCTGTTTTTCGGGCCTGTCTCTTTAAATGCAAATGAGCTGCTGCTCCCCGCCCCCTTGTCCAGAATAGAGCTGTGCCATTACATCTCGTACCTGCTAAAAAACATCTGTTTTGGTTCTGATTATCATGTTGATCATACTGAACTCATGTGTTTTAAACCATATGAGTTTAAACTTCAGATACACGGTTTTCTGAGAGCACACATCCGAAGCACACGGACAGAAAGTGGCTTTCACAGCATGTGAGTACTAAACTAAGTTCTCATTCACACACAAGTTTACTTTAAAAAAACACATGAGTTACAAAAAAACAGTCGGTTATATCTGTGAAGGTAAGTAGCTGGGAAATAAATCGCATGTTTATTTTTTCTCCGCCACCACAGGGGATGCATTAAATTGGACGTTAGGCCTTGATATTAGAGATACTACCCTAAGGAAAGCCAGATTTTGGGCAAATAGATCTCTATTAATTCATGTGGATCCATGTTCTTATTTTCTTCATAGTAAGATGGCAGTGACGCACAAAGGAAATAGAAATTGTAAAGCGCAAACACACAAAAAAATTCCCATGCGCATGTGTATCATTAAAAAAAAAGGGCAAAAAAAGTTTCTTGTGTGCGGGCAATACTTTTTTAGGGGCTCACATGAGTTACAAAAAAACAGTCGGTTATATCTGTGAAGGTAAGTAGCTGGGAAATAAATCGCATGTTTATTTTAGATCTGTGTGGCAGCAGCAATATACATTAAATAAATCAATAAATCCACTGCTCTCTTGTCTCCTCTGAGGCTGGGACTGTAAATAGTGTTTTGTGCTCGTCTGTGCAGCCAATGACAGAACAGTTAGCATGTTTTGCTTTTGCCATGGCATTAGAACTAGTACACCATTGTCGCTTGTGAAAACACAATAACTGTGCCATGGGTGTAAACTTACAGATTAAGGGGCGGTAATATTATAGTGAGATCCCTTTGCCACGTCACCAAGAGAGCGAAATCAGACGCACTCGTTTTCTCAGACACTTGCAGAAAAGGGCTTCCCAAAACAAAGTTACTGGGTTAATCTTTTTCATGTTTCCTTGGTTGGTAGATACACTTTGGAGCTGATTATAGCACTTAAAACCTGGAAAAGTCAGATTTTCATGATATGTCACCTTTAAAACACTAAACAACTGGGGTCTTAAGGTTACAGACACTCCTGCTAAACGGGGGTCCATAATTTGCCCTTTTTTGGAAGTTGTTAGAACTGTAGTAATTTTACATGTTATAAAATATACTCCACTCTGAACAAGGGGATCATAGTCAGCTTTCTTCTGCTCCCAGTCACTATTTCAGTTAAGATCTGTACAGTTAATTTTAAATCACATGTATTGAGGTGTAGATGAGTCATTGTCATTCATCAGAGCACCTTTACAGTGCTCAAGAAGGCTATTACATATCATTATATATATCCCTTTGCCACGTCACCAAGAGAGCGAAATCAGACGCACTCGTTTTCTCAGACACTTGCAGAAAAGGGCTTCCCAAAACAAAGTTACTGGGTTAATCTTTTTCATGTTTCCTTGGTTGGTAGATACACTTTGGAGCTGATTATAGCACTTAAAACCTGGAAAAGTCAGATTTTCATGATATGTCACCTTTAAAACACTAAACAACTGGGGTCTTAAGGTTACAGACACTCCTGCTAAACGGGGGTCCATAATTTGCCCTTTTTTGGAAGTTGTTAGAACTGTAGTAATTTTACATGTTATAAAATATACTCCACTCTGAACAAGTGGATCATAGTCAGCTTTCTTCTGTTCCCAGTCACTATTTCAGTTAAGATCAGTACAGTTAATTTTAAATCACATGTATTGAGGTGTAGATGAGTCATTGTCATTCATCAGAGCACCTTTACAGTGCTCAAGAAGGCTATTACATATCATTATATATACACTTGTAGTTGAAAGTCATCATGTATTATGTATTATTGCGATTGAGTATTGAACTTCAAACCTGTGAAGTGTAATTCATATTCACACCTCCTGCTTAGTCATTCACGTGCATTGATTTCTATTCTAATATCCTCTACTTTATTTCTACAGATTTGTGTACCTTATTGGTTAAAAATCTGGACTGGTATCAAAAAGCTGTAGGTTCGAACCCTGCAGGGAACAATCCTGGAATTATCACCATTGTGTCCTTGAGCCACTTAAGCAACCCTAGGCTGCTCCAGGGGAATTTAACATTGCGTCATCATATGAAAGTTTGCTAAAACAAATTCTTCAGTCTGTGGCCAGGCTTTTCTTTCTTCCATTGCTCTGCTCACTCCTACTCACTGATGTTCTGTTGTACTTTTCTTAAGCTTATTTCTTCTGTGATGGATTGTGCATGGGGAGCAGTAGAGAAAATGGTCCTGTTATAGGCCTATAATAAACCTGACAAATGGTGCACACAAGCACCCCGCTCACAGAACCGGGTATTTTTTTCCCTCTCTGTTTTTTTTTCATCGTATGCAATTAAAAGCAAGCTTACTGATGGTTTTGTACTACAATATAGCTCTAAAACAAACTGTCTAGAATTGCAAGTACTTGCGTTCAGCACTTACCGAAGCACACAGAGATAGTTTATCACCGACCAACAACACTTGTGACAGTATATTACTGAAGTTGTGAAAATCTTTGGCTTCGCTGTTAAAGGGGGAAAAAAATCTCTGTCGAGTGCAAAGTGAGAAACTGCTTGTAGAAAATTGCTTTGTGCTTTCTGTTTCTTTTAACAAATATAATTTAGCCCTCATTACTTCATTACTCTATACTTAGGCATCTCCCATGGTTTGTTAGTTATTGTAAAAGAAGATGCAATATTTTCTTGAATTCTAGCTGAGGTAGCAGCAGTGCTGATTGTCAAATGAGACCATTTTAAATATGATATGATGCCATTTTACCTTTAAATCAAGGGGTCTTTATGCATTCAGAGAGAAAAGACATCATACAGCACATAAGATCATGCAAAACCTCTGATGGCAGTTGAAAATACTGTTGCGTCCACAAAAAGCCCTTGCTGCAAATGTTTTGAGAGGGTAACCATTCATATGCAGATGTAGCCATTGCTTAGAGATGACAGCTGTTTTCTGCTTACTAAAATAATCCCTTCTATATTTCAGCACTTAGCAGATCAGAATGGCACAGCAGAAGAAAAAGTAGACACTTGAGCACTATAATCATAATGTAAACGGATAATCTGTTTCTTTCTACCGTATAACCGTACTTAACCTGAGCAAGTAGTAAACAGCAAACAGCATACTCGCTGCTATAAAATGGTGGCATTTTTGACATTTATGACATAATGTAGCCATTCAGCACTTTTGCAAAAGAACTCTATAATTTAAATAGCATAGCTCATTACATTTAATGATGAAAATCCAAAACTGAAATGCCTTTCGCTATTGATAATATTGCAAAAAAATGCAAGATCTTTTAGTGGTCAAAAGAAATTTCAAAGGCGAGAATTCCTGTTAATTTTTAGAATTAATCTAGGCCTAAGTGGCAGGTTTGTTATGATGGAAACCAGATAATAATTTTTTCCCTCACTTTTTGAGTTATCATCAGACCACTGAGTTTAGATGTTTTAATTTGAGAATACCCAACCATTGAGTTGACCGCATTATATGTCAATTAAGCCATTTCCTCTCTAAATCCTGTGCCTAATAATATACATTGTGTTGGAAACCTGAGTGATGATTGCAAATGGTAGTGAAGAATTGTTGACTTAATGTTGCCGTTATCACAGCTTGTAAAGAAATCCTCCCAGTTTGCTGAGGCTAAGAAGATGACATTAGAGCATTTTGCAGAAAAAATGCCTTTAAACCGCATGTTTTAAGCACTGGACCATTTTAAATCAATATCAGCCATTAATAATTGCCTGAATCATCTGTCTTTATATCTATGACTGACAACATTCACTTTCAACATAAACAGTGATTTTTTTTGTTTTGTTTTTTGTTTGAGAGGATTACTTGAGGACAAAGAAGTATAACCATATATGATACAAAAAAAACCTTTTCCATCCTGCAACAGCAAAACAGCCTTTTCATGACCCCTTTCATGAGTGTTTTGATGTTGTTTGTGGGACTTTTCCAATTCCCCCCTCTATTCCATTATTTTTCCAGAGATTCTTCAGTCTTAACGGCTTTTAAGCGCCATAACTCTGCAAAACGATTGTTTTGAAATGAAATGTTGAGATTTTGAAGCATTATGAAGACGAGTTATGAATATGGCAGCTGAGAGCGATAGCCGCCCACTGTACCGGTAATGAAATTGTAGCATTCACACATGCAGAGGCAGCTCAAGGTTTAATGTGAAAACCTAGTGTCAGCTCAGATGATTTAAAATAAATCCTCAATTTATTGAGCTCCTCTTACCTTGGAAGAGGCCATTTTGTTTTGTAAAAGTGTCTGAGATCTGAGATAACTTGAGTATGACTGTGAATGAACCTAAAGAAGTATTTTTTTTGCAGTTTTTTTAGAGACTCAAAAGAATTCGTAAACTGGAAAATGTGCAGTTGCATTTTTTAAAGTGTGTGGTTGCTAGAAATACACTATAAGAATACTGTTTTGGATAAATATAAAAATACTAAATTCACTTTTACCATCTAAAATTATGAATTTTAGTATTTTATTTTTGTTATATTTTTTATATATTTAGTATCTGCTATTGATTATTTGAAAATAATAATTATCTCTTTCAAATCAGCCAGATATATCCCTCATTTTCAAATGGGGATTTCTGCTAGGATGGGACTCACTTTGAGTTAAGAACGCATCATTAATAACTGATAAATTAGCCATTGCCACCTGTCAGCCATATCCTTAAAATATCCCATGCAAATGAGCCCACTGACAACATCATCTCCACCTACATCCACACTTCAATAACCACAGTTTTTTAATAACACACATGCAGAGTACAGATGCTGCTCTCAATAGTTTGATGGGGGGGGGGGCATACTCGTGCATACTCACGCATACAGTATGCGCCTTCACACAAACATGCTCACACACTTTAATATGCTCTGGTGCCATCGGTGCAGCGATGATTCAGAATGGCATAAAAACCCAGGGTAAGTGGACTCCCGGGTGGGGATATTGTCTTTCCCCAGCTTCACACAGGCCTTGTTTTCTCAGTGTATAATAATATCTAATGATGATGAGCCTTGATTACCACTGCAGAGAGTAGCAGGCTACTGGAGCATGGAGGAAAAAAGCAATTTAGCCCAGCACAAAATCTGTCTCCCGCAGAGACCATCACCATAGTAGACTGCGCTGGGCAGGAATCATTAAAGTTCTTACAGGGTCTGAATCCTAATAAAACTCACTCCACCTGTGTGTGTGCGTGTGGATGCTCTGACCTGATTGGACACATCTAATCTTAAATCAGACATGCAGGTCAGATTGTTCTCATTTGTCTGGTTTCTGCTCTGTGTCAGATGGCATCAGTTAATCGCACAGCCGTTTCTAAATCCTTTAGCTGCTGTTTGAGAACACGTTTACTCTTCCTGACAAACCATATTAACTGAGACGGCCTCAAGTATTCTGAATAGATATAGATGTGGTATTATTACTCAGAAGAGGTCGTTTTGTGTTATGCCATGTCTCCAGACATGTCATGTCTCATATTTATTGAAAATTGGAAATTTGGGGCAGCATGAGCGTCTGTGATTGTTGGAGATGTTATGTGGCTGTGTCTGGCAATGTGACAAAGATTTTAAATGGAATCTTTTGCAGATCTCAAAATGAATGTCTATTTTTCATACGGTAAATTTTAATGTTATGATTAAGACCTAAAAGTGGCAAATATATGAAACTGTGTTATTCAGCAGTTGGCTGGTAACTTTTTATATTCATTCTAACAATGTCTGAGAATGTGATGCTGTATGTGACCCTGGACCACAAAACCAGTCATAAGTAGCATGGGTATTTTTGTAGCAATAGGCAAAAATACATTGTATTGGTCAAAATTATCGATTTTTCTTTTATGCCAAAAATCATTAGGGTATTAAGTAAAGATCATGTTCCATGAAGATAATTGGTAAATTTCCTACCATAAATATATAAAAACGTAATTTTTGTTTAGTAATATGCATTGCTAAGAACTTCATTTGGACAGCTTTCAAGGCGATTTTCTCAATATTTCGATTTTTTTTGCACCCTCAGATTCCAGATATTCAAATAGTTATATCTTGGCCAAATATTGTCCTTTCCTAACATCCATAAACCATACATCAATGGAAAGCTTATTTATTCAGCTTTCAGATGATGCATAAATCTCAATTTCAAAAAATTTACCCTTATTACTGGTTTTGTGGACCATGGTCACATATGGTTTAGTGTAATTATGAAATCACAAAGACTGCATTGTAATGATGCATGTTGTCAGAAGTCATGGGTATGAGAGTCTGATTCATGCATTGATACTCTTTTTTTTGGCATATAATGCATTATGCTCTGCAATTTATATACACACGCTTTCATCTCCCAGAAACATTTTCAATGTTTCGATGTAACTTTTAGTTCAAAACAGAATGAAATCTTTTTTTTCCTGCAAATGCATCCCGTTTGAGCTCAGATGTTCAATAGTTATGGCTAGACCACTAATAGCATCTACTACAACCAACAATGCAGCTATTAGATGAGCTCTAGCACTGAAATCGCTGTCAGTCTGAATGCCCCTTAAAAGAGTGTTTAGGAATAATGGAGCTGTTCATGGTTCTAATCTGTTTTACAAGTTCTTATGTGGTGCTGAAAGGACAGCGCTCATACACACAAACTGATGCTCCTGGCAATAAGTATTATAAAAACCTGTAGGGGAACATCTGAAGAAATAATCTTTAAAGATGTGGAAGAACAATTACTTGAAATTTCAAAGGTAGCCTATCAGAGATATGCAGTATAATTTTATAAAGGCTACAGAAAATATCTAAAAGTCACATAGGCAAATTAATGTTGAGGGGAAGCATCAGACGAAGTGCGTGCTTGGAGTAAGAAGGTTTGTACAACACTTCTGTCAGTCAGGTCTCATTCCTTCTCCAGTCATGCATGTATTATGCTAAAGCACTTAAAGAGCCAAACGTATTCGGTGTCAGTGTGCATATGACAGCTCCAGCATGCAAATCACCATTTTACTTCAACCACAGTAATTAGACGTGAAAGGTTTAATTTGCACAGGCACACTCACGCAAACATCTTGACACATCTTCAAACAAACATTCACAGGAGCACAGTGAGCAGAGATGCTGATTTTGAAACATAACAGGGCTGTCAAGAGGAACAAACCCACGCATATGCCTGCACACCCACTAAACTGATGTAATTGTCATTAATGAGTAAGAAGCGGGCTATATGTTGACCGTAATGAGAAGTATTTGTTTAAATACATAAACACATTGTTTAATTATGTTATCCTTCAACAGCAGCCTAATTAACAAATGAACCATAAAAGACCAACACATTAAATTTTTCATATTTGGACAGCAATTTAGAGGGCGGATATTCGTGAATTATCATGTATCATGCAGATGAACTACTAATGATTGCTTATCAGAGGGTTAATATTGAACAAATGTGAGGTTTCTGAAAGTCACTCAAACATCTGTATTGCATCACAGCATGTAAATAAACACTGGACTGAATATTTTTCCTACAACCATCTGCTTTGTAAATCAGGGCTTTTGTGGATATTTATTTTTAAAATATTATATTTAACAAGGTTTTTATACATTAACTCTAAATGTCTATACTTTACATTCAATAAAAAAAAAAAATTAATATTAACAATGTACATTATTGATCAAAATAAAAAAGAAGAATGTCCATTCTGAGAATTTACTTTTCTGTTTTATTATTTTTCAGTGGTAATTTCTTCCAAAAACCATACATTTTACAGTATTTTACTGTACTTTTTAAAATATTATATTTAACAAGGTTTTTATACATTAACTCTAAATGTCTATACTTTACATTCAATTAAAAAAAAAATTAATATTAACAATGTACATTATTGATCAAAATAAAAAAGAAGAATGTCCATTCTGAGAATTTACTTTTCTGTTTTATTATTTTTCAGTGGTAATTTCTTCCAAAAACCATACATTTTACAGTATTTTACTGTAAAGGTACATATAATGTGATGTGAAACCATTTACAATTTTCCACCGTATATGGTAGGGTATTTTACAGTTAACAGGTTCTTACTGTAGCATTTTTACCATCTTTTTCAATACAAATAAAACATTTTTTACAAAGTGTAAGATACAATATTATGAAATACTAAACCTATGTATATCCTGTATACTTCCTATGGTTTAAAGGGGTCCTATTATGCTTTTTCACTTTTTCAATTTTAGTTAGTCTGTAATGTTGCTGTTTGAGCATAAAAAAGATCTGCAAAGTTACAAAGCTCAAAGTCAAATTCAAAAGGAGATATTTTATTTAACAGAAATCATTTTTCAAAAACTACAACGAACGACTCGTTTGGACTACAACGCATATTTTCCGGGATTTGTGATATCACAAATATCGACGAATGGGACGAGACCTGGTACAGTAAATTATCGTAACTAGAGCACTAGAGAAGGCAACGAGTGTTATCACTATGTTGGAGACACGCTAGCTTTCCCAAGGCAGATTAACTTCGAGTGGTTACAATCATCCGGGTTTAAATCACGCTCAAATTGATTTGATTTTGACGCAATATTTACACTGAAGCTCGCAGGCGGCTATGGTAAGGTGCGTGACATTTCCCGACCAGGCACCGAGTGCTGCCAATCACAACACACACTGGCCCAGCTAACCAATCACAACACATTTCGTATTTCAGAAGTGAGCCTTCATTTGATACAGGAACTATTTGAGCCGTTCATGCCAGATTGGGGAGAGAGGTGTTGTAATAATGTAATATATGTGAAAAATAATGTGTTTTTCGAACAACCTAGTATGAGAGCCTGTTCTAGTACACCCCCAAAACAAATTCAAGACTTTGTAAAAGAGCATAATCGGACCCCTTTAAAAGAGTCCTTAGATTGGGTTAGGGGTTGGTACTCCTTACAAAGCCATAGCCATCAAAGAGATCCAAAGACAACAGGAGATTTACAGAAATCCTCCAAAACCAAGTTTGGGGATAACTGAGGCTTTACGCAATTCTTTGTAATGAGGTTAAAATGTCCCAGAGCGGCATTTTTGTGATGCACAGATAAACGTTCCTTCCGAGCTTGTCACATAAACTGTATTTCATAGGTAAAAACTGGTTACACACTGTTGCACCATATGCTCTAGACATTTTTAATTGGTCTCAGTATGTGTAATCATATAGGAGCCTTTATATGTTGAGTTTTTTCTCATATATATATATATATATATATATATATATGAGAGCACTCTGATGTGTTTAATAGGTTGTCTCTTTGTTTTCAGTGAAATATGAAAGAACCGTTTTTAAGTGATTTAATGCTTGAAGTACTAAATAGATTGCAGACCATTTGAGCTCCACTTCTGAAGATATGGGATAGCTACTCACCCACTAATAGCTAAAGCAATAAATGCTTCTAAAAATTTCACGGTGATTCTAAACTCTATGATTTGTTGTGACAGGAAGAGGGGGGCACTAAAAAAAGTTAACCCAGATTTGGCTTCTCTCCTTTGGGGCAGTATTCGCTCGAGGCTCAGCTCTTCAAGTTCTTACAGTGGAAAAAAAACCAAGAGGTATCAGACCGCTCAGATGCCATCTAAGGAAGATTAAACACAAATACATTTATTGCACATGTGCTACTGTATCATTTAGGCAGTGAATCCTTTCCTTCCTTCTCGAAATTCATCATTTCTGAGCCCCATGTTCTTTTCTCTACATAATTATCAATCTTTTTCTTTGCAGCAGAAGCTAGAAATTAATCAGAAATCCTATTAATTAGGCCCACATATTGTGACTCTATAAAAGGAGGAGAGAGGGAGAAAGAAAGAGAGAGCAAGAAATCCAGCTGATTATATTCTATATGTAAGGGAAACAGGTCAATTTAGCTAAAAGGGAATCATTTAAGATTTTACAGGGAATTTGGACAGAATCACTGTTTTACGGCTGATCACTGAGTCGGCCAGCGATTCATTGAACGAGCCGTATAACATCAATTCTGCAATGGATATTAATATCCAAAGTATAGTGAAAACACTATTTATTAGCTCAGTGACAAGATCGGCAGTTTAAAACATTAACTTGTAAGCACAAAACACAAGACACTTCTCTTTTCAATATGAATAAGGCTTTATTGGATAAATAAATCTAAGACAATGTTAACTAATCTAACACATAAACACACACACTCACACATTCACACAAGTTGCAGGAAGAGAGAAAGTGAGGAAAGAATGAGTTTAAGAGAATGAAAATGTGAAATCCTGAACTGAGTTCCTCAATGAGGTTAAAATTTATATTAAATGCACCAGTTCAGCAAGAATCTGGAGGTACTTGCGTTGCCTGTGTAGGGGGGTTCCCTTTGTTGTCATCTTTGCAGAAAAGGGGGTTTCCCGAGGTTGCTGATTGGCTGGAAGTTGTGAGGTCTTGGGAAGCCAGTGGTTGGACGTTGGCTGAAGATGCGGAGTTGTGGGCTGGTTGAAGTTTTGAGGCGGTCACAGACTCGAGGTGAACTCGGAGACAAAACTTAACTCAGAACACG
>NW_015505545.1:118356-186122 GCF_001515645.1 Sinocyclocheilus grahami
TGAACAACCATCAATCACTTAATTAACCCTCGAATTGAGTTCCTCAATGAGGTTAAAATTTATATTAAATGCACCAGTTCAGCAAGAATCTGGAGGTACTTGCGTTGCCTGTGTAGGGGGGTTCCCTTTGTTGTCCTTGTAGAAAAGGGGGTTCCCGAGGTTGCTGATTGGCTGGAAGTTCAGTAGTCATTGAAGTGACGTCTTGGGAAGCCAGTGATTAGGCGTTGGCTGAAGATGCGGAGTTGTGGGCTGGTTGAAGTTTTGAGGCAGTCGCAGACTCGAGGTGAACTCGGAGACAAAACTTAACTCAGAACTTAACACAAAACTTAACACGAAACTCTCAAAAGAAAATAAATTAATGTAGAAGAATAGAAGTAATGAGACTAGATGGTTTTATTCTCATCATGGCTAAGTAGCAGCGGGCGTGCAGGCCGAAGCATGCTGGAACGGCGCTCGACGAATTCACGGGAAAAAAGCGGTGGTAAAAAGCATGGCTAAAAGCGATGACTAAAAGCATAATTTGATGGTGTCCTGAGTATTTAAACATGGCTGTTGGACCCATCCCAAATTGTGTCTTGACAAATTAGACAATGTCTTTGCTCGGGGTGTTGCTATGTTTTTCCTCCCAATACATAAATCATCATGTTATCTTATCAGTCACATGATCCGAATTTTCCCGCTCTTGCACAGTATAATTTGGACATGATTTCTATAACCAGAATATAATATATTTGACAAAGTATTGATTGATAGAAATGTTTAAAGCATGAATTTTCAAACTCATACATACCCAACATGAAAATAATTCTATAAACTATTCAATAGTTATTCAAAATACATACACAATAAGTGATTAGAACATGATAGTCAAATGTGTGGGTTACATACTTAATATGGAGTTATGCATAGAAATGATTAGTTGCTCATAAGTCCTTTTAGCATAATTTAGGTGCATATATACATGGAAAGGCAGTTTCTGTGCCAATCTGTGGACGTAAGGACATGTTCTATGAAGACCAGAGAGGTTAAAAGGTCTCCTAAGGAATCTCAGTCTGGTTCTTGTCCTGGGTGGGGGAAACCACCAAACAAAGTCTCCAATAATGATTTCCCTCATGTGATGGTCATGATGTTGTCTCTTCAATCATTAATCTTGGTTATTTGCCCCAAATCTGACAATCTCCTTTCTGAGTTGGAATTGTCAATAAGTGTTATTTTGTTTAATGTTGAAAGCTGTTTGAAGCTGCTAGTTTGTTAGGCTCACTTCAGACTCATGGCGCCAGGATCTGATTTACGAACATCCTGTTGTCTTGGGCCTCTCTGTGGAATTCGGCTCTTTGGGTTGTTCAACACCAATCTGATCACATCTTAAATTGTCTGATTCGCTCTGATACCCTACATAGAGGACTTGGTGATGGCAGGTCTTTTCCTATCTGTTAACAGGTGAAACAGGCTCCTAACTTAATCATTTGGACCAGATTAAGTCTGTTGGACTGATCTCTGTCATTACTGCTTGACTTCATTATCTCCTTATTTAGAAAACCATAAGCAGGGCAGCAGATACAGTAATTCACATGATAAATGAGCCAATAGGATCCACTCTAATTCATAATGCACACAGGCAGACAGAAAGTGCTTTATTGTGTCTACTTTGTTTTGCTGTTATAATGCGCTGCGTTTCTTTATTCGTTTTTATCAGTGATATGAAGATCAGCCGCAGAAAGGTCAACAATAAAACCTTTTACGAATATCAGCCAGAGAAAGATAAGCAATACGAATGTCAGCCACAGAAAGCAATATTTCATCGTCAGAGTATCAGACAGTGCTGGAGGAATTAGTAGAAGGAGGGTCAATGACATGACCTTCTTATTTTATCTGAATCTATTTAATTTATAATCTGAATTTATTGAAAAATACTTTTGAATGCAATTCCATTTCATGCTTCCATTTCTTTGAATATGGTGAACATTTTTTAATTATTTCAGAGTTAAGATTCATTTTGATGTAAAGTAAATTCTAAAGTAAATATATCTCACAACTCATATGTAAGCTGTTATACATCTCAGTGTCAGCTGTTGGATATTATAATCCTTGAAGAAAAACATTATAAAGAGTTTATAATAATCTTTCATTAATATGTCTCAGAAAGAATTGAAGCGAATGTAAATCTGTATGTGCATGTAAAAGTGAAGTGAATCAATAAAATATTAAAGCAAAGTAAATCAGTTTTGTTAAAATATTAATATTAAAAATTTTTAAGTAATGATTTATGATTTTAGAGATTTTTATTTATGTTTAACAATATATTTAATAGCTTTAATAAATAAATTAAAGGTTACACTAGTGAAAAATAAATAAATAATTATAAATAAATAAATAATAATAAAACATTAAATTTTTTAATGTATTTATTTATTTCATGCTAAGTATACTACAAATACATTTACATATTTATGTACTTAATAAAAAACTCTGCAATTGTACTTTTGGTGTATTAAACTGGTATACTTAAAGTCTGCTAAATTGGAACAACAAATTTAGTACTTAATGCACTTTAATTGTGCAGAAGTAGTGCTGAAGTCCAAATAAAGATATACTTAAGTATATTTGATTGTGCTAAAGTACAGTCTTGGCCAAAAGTTTTGCAGTGACATCATTTTTGTGTTTTGCAAAGTTTGCTGCTTCAGTATTTGTAGATTATTTTTCCACATGTATCTATGGTATACTGAAAAACAACGATAAGCATATTATACGTTTTAAAGGCTTTTATTGGCAAAAATATATAATGAGTCAATATTTACAGTGTTGACCCTTGTTCTTCATAACCTCTTCAATTCGCTCTGGCATGCTGGATATTAGCTTCTGGGCCAAATCCTGACTGGTGGCAATCCATTCTTGCCTTATTAGTTCTCGGAGTTGATCACAATTTGTGGGCTTCTGCTTGTCCACTCGCTTTCTGAGGACTGACCACAGGTTCTCTATGGGATTGAGATCCGGGGAGTTGCCTGGCCACGGATCCAAAAATTTCAATGTAATGATCTTCAGCCACTTCTTTATCACTCCTGCTTTGTGACATGGTGCTCCATCATGCTGGAAAATGCACGGATCATCAACAAATTGCTCATGGATCGTTGGAAGAAGTCGCTCTTGCAGGACGTTTTGATACCATTCTTTATTCATGACAGGGTTTTTGGGCAGAATTATGAGAGGGCCCACTCACTTGGTTGAAAAGCAACCCCACACATGGATGGTTTCATGATGCTTCACTGTTGGCACAACACAGGACTCATGGTAGTGTTCACCTTTTCTTCCCCGAAACAATCAATTTTCCAGATGTCCCAAACAGTCGGAAGGGAGCTTCATCAGAGAAAATAAATTAGCACCAGTCTTCTGCTGTCCAATCCTTGTACTTCCTGCAGAAATTCAGTCTGTCCTTGACGTTTTTCTTGGAGAGAAGTGGCTTCTTTGCTGCCCTTCTTGACACCAGGCCATTGTCCAAAAGTCTTGGCCTCACTGTGCGTGCAGATGCTCTCACACCAACCTGCTGCCATTCCTGAGCAAGCTCTGCACTGGTGCTGACACTATTCCGTAGCTGACTCCTCAGGAGGAGACGATCCTGGCACTTGCTGGACACTCTGGGACGTCCTGAAGACTACTTCACTGCCGTCGAACAAGAACACAATGATTGGAAGCGCTTCTTCCCTGCTTTTATAGCAATCAGTCGGGATCAAAAAACAGTGAAATTTGTGTTTTTGTGAAAAGTTCATTTTTTGGCCAATGAAGCTTTTAGCAATTATTTAAAATGCATCTGATCACTCTACACAATAACCTAGAAACAGTGTGAATGAACACCACAACAGCATAAGCAGCAAACTTTGCAAAACACAAAATTTATGTCACTGCCAAAACTTTTGGCCATGACTGTAGAACTATTGTAAGAATATTTCAGGTTCACTTTAAATATCTGGCATTTAAAGACCGATTTTATTCAAAAATCATACAAGCCTTATCAATAGTCACATTAAAACACATTTTAGGCTTAATATAAAGAATTGTGGATTGTGCCCCCTTCCCCGTGACTCTTTCTCTCTTTGTTACTCTCATTCATTTCTTTGAAGCTGTGCTATTCCAGAGCGGTCTTGATCTTTCTTTAAGGTCCCTCAGCGTCACCTAGACAGTACTAACAGCAGGCGTGCATAAAACTGAACAGGCACAACGCCGAAAGCCTCAAACTGTAGGAAAGACCGTGTATACTAGGTCATGTGATTAGCTCAAATGAGCGAAAGCCATCTGGTTTCTCTTACTGATGCTTATGATGCTTTCATCTCGTTTCTGCACCAGTTGTGCTGAACTCTAGCCAACTGCACGAGTTTGCTTTTGTGGTAAATTGCTGATCTGATCTGTGCATATGTGTGAGTTTGTGAGTACACCATACAACATTATTATGTTTCAATGTGATCAGGAACAGAGAAGGTCAAACTCGAGCAAGCTTGCCGCACGCACATTCGGAGACACCCACACATGCTGTGCCACCCCTATGAGGTATATTAAGCTGGTGAATAATTGGTTCATTTCCTGCATCATGGGTTTTTCTCTGCAATCAATCGCCCCAAGCACATAGACTCTCAGCTATAGTTAGACACATCAGGCAGCTCAGAAAATGTGTGTGTATTATTCTATTGTCTTTATGCTGTATTTTTTTAGATATATTTTTATACATTTACGTGTGTGTGTGTGTGTGTGTGTATGTGTGTGTGAGTGAGAGAGAGTGGGCCCCTGTGCAGGCCGTGTGAAGCACATCTGGTTGTATGTTAGTGCAGTAATCATCAGTCTGCCTGTAGCTGGGGCCAGATGGTTGTGCCTCTGCAAGCCACTCAGTAAGTACATCACAGATCCAGGCATGTGGGCCAACCGCTCCACTACATCTTACTTAAATAGTCCCTCTCTCTCGCTCTCTGGCTTCCTCTGTTCCCTCATCTCTCTTTCTATGCACAGTATATATCACTGTGATACTGATGCATTTGCGTACATTAGGGAAAGCATTTGTAACCCACAATACAAACACATCACACTTACAGTAAGTACCACGCTCATTTCTCATCACTTCCTGTTTTGTAGTGTTCAGTGGGGTACTGAAGTTTGAGACCACACTGAAAATCTCATTTTAATCTGGAAATAAAAGTTTAGGATTTTGACAAATTTAAAATAAAGAAATGCTGTGATGTTAGATGAATATAAAATATTTTAGATTCTGCACTATATCTAGGTCAGTACATACATTTATGATGTACACGCTGCCTTCAGAGCTGGAGATGAGGTGGGCTTGAAGACAGCTAGGGCCAACCTTTCCCGCGGCATCAGGAAGGCAAAAAGTCAGTACTCCTGGAGGATAGCCCATCGTTTCAGTGACAGCAGAGACACTCGGAGCCTGTGGCAGGGGATACAGACCATTACGGACTACAAGCCCCCACCACGCACCTGTGACAGCACCATCTCCCTGCTGAACGAGCTGAACGTCGTCTTCACTCGCTTAGAGGCACAAAACAGCACCACTGCACAGAAGACTCCACCTCCTCCCGGCGACCAGGTGATGATGCTGTCCCCGGAGAGCGTGAGGAGATCCCTCAGCAGGATCAACGCACGCAAAGCTCCGGGTCCTGACAACATTCCTGGGCGTGTACTGAGAGACTGTGCAGTGGAACTCACCGATGTCTTCACAGACATTTTCAACATCTCGCTAAGTCAGGCTGTCAGGCTGTGTCCCCACATGCTTCAAAGCTACCACCATCATTCCAGTCCCGAAGAAGTCATCTCCATCCTGCTTCAATGACTACCGACCATCCCCCCTCCCCTCTTTTGCCCCACACACCTCTGAACTCTGACCCTCTGGGGGACTCTCCCACTCCCCCCTCCCTAATACACACACACACTGTCACTTTAATCAATCAGTCTGAATAAGCTCTTTTGCACTACAAATAATTTTTTTGCACTACAATCATTATATCTGCACTGTTGTTTACTTTACTGGTTTTGCACTCTATCTGCCATATGCCTTGTGCTTTATATATATATATTTTTTACATTTGACCTTATTTGTATATTTGTATAGTTGTATTTTGTATTTAATCTGTATCTATCTGTATTTATGTTCTACTGTAGTGTTATCTGTATGCACCAAGGGTCTGAGAGTAACGCAATTTAAATTCTCTGTGTGTATGTGCTGTACATGTGGAAGAATTGACAATAAAGCAGACTTGACTTGACTTGACTATGTGAATTGCTTTGTACAGAAAATGGGGACAAACCAAATACTAAGAACTTTGAAAAATGTCACAGTTTCAAGACAATTGTTATATGCTAAATTAGTAAAAAAGCTTAAAAAGTTGCATTTATCTCACAATAGTATATACAGCAGGGATCCTCAAATCTGGCCCACGAGATCCACTTTCCTGCAGAGTTTAGCTCTAACCCTAATCAAACACACCTGAGCATGCTAATCAATGTCTTCAGGATCATTCGAAAATCACAGGTAGCTGAGTTTGATCAGGGTTGGAGCTAAACTCTGCAGCGCATTGGACCTCCAGGGTAAGATTTGAGGAACCCTGATATACAGTATATATTTAGGGTTGGTAAGAATTGTGAATATTTTTTAAATAATTATTTTATGTTGACCAAGGGTCCATTTATTTGATCAAAAATTGAGTAAAACAGTAATATTTTGAAATATTATTACGATTTTAAATAACTTTTCTATTGTAGTATATTTTAAAATATAATCTATTCTTGTGATGGCCAAGCTGAATTTTCAGCATCATTATTCCAGTCCTCAATTTCCTATGATCCTTCAGAAATCATTCTAATATGCTGATTTGGTGCTCAAGAACATCTCTTTATTATTATCAATGTTGAAAACAGTTGTGCTGTTTAGTATTTTTTGTGGAAACTATGATACATTTTTTTCAGGATTCTTTTATAAACAAAAAGTTCAAAAGAACAGCATTTATTTGAATGACCCATTTTTAACAATGTAAAAGTATTTAATAAAAGTCTTTACTGTCACTTTTGATCAATTGAATGCATCCTTGAAAAATAAAATAATTAAATTTAAATACAAATCTGACCAACCCCAAACAGTAGTATAGAAATACATGCAACTGGGGCATGTTGTAAGCCAGATTCAAACATGCATTTCCCATTTGAGCACAAATGGGATGACATCCCTGCACCACAGACCTGGCCTCTTTCTTTTTATGTTTTCCTGTTTTCATCACCATGTTTCTCTCTTCTCTTACTTATGCTCACACTGTTCAATACCTTCTTTTTGTTAAGCTCTGTCATAGATGACAAATCTGCCTCTCTCATTCGTGGTCCAAGCTTTCAGGATGAGATTAGATCAGGTTTTGAAGAAATGACAGAAAATAAATCCAGTCAAGGTAGAACTAGCCACTGTGCTCATTGCTTTGATCCGGTCTGGAGATAATGGCCAGTTTTTTTTGTTTAATGCATTGAAGGGGATGATAATGTTATATGATTTTGGCAAGAGAGGCCATTGCCATCTAGGAGATTCAGCTGGCTGACACAAGCACACACACATACTAGCTGAAAAACACAAACACACAGAGAGGCAAATTACCAGGGAAATTAGGGGCAATTCTGGGCCCTCACCACTTAACCCAAAGCCAATGAAAGAGAGGAAGTGAGGAATGAAGAGAGGGAGCAGAGGCCTGAACCTGCTGTCCATGATGAAACAAGCCAGTGGAATTTAATTTCCCTCCGGTCAAGAGATGCCAATAAACACTATTGAATCCTGTTCCTGCCCTGACATGATAGGAATTTAATTTGAGACCCACAGGGATCTTTCTCTCTCTCTCTGTCTATCTACTGCACTGGAACACTGCCCCTCTCTCTGTTCTGGATGTTTGCACGGGCAGAGAAAGGAGGAGAGAAATGATTGAAATTCCTAGTCCACATCCGAGAACGCACACACACACACACACGCATGCTCACACACCACACAGGTTGGAAGGCATCTCACAACTCTACCCCTCAGACACGTGTACACTTGCATAGAAACTCCAGTGATGTAGCCTTGATCCGGGCCGTTCAAAGTTGCAAAGAATGTTTTGCTCTGGTACGATCTTGCGGCAAAAGTATAGGGTGAAAAGCAGAAGATAGCCACAGAATATCAAGAAGAGCGACCAACTACTTTAAAAGAATATATTCTCTTTTTTAAGGGTGCACTATTAAGGGCTTATATTAAAATGCTATACTATTTTGTGTCAATTAATTAAAAACTAAAATAAATCATGTTAAATGAGACACGTGAATTTAAGCATTAGATTGTACAGTATTAGTATCCATTTTGAGATTTGAAAATATTAGCAAAATCAAACATTTGAGCTGGGGGCAAGTTTCTGAAATTTGGTTGATTTGACATGGAATGACCCAGAATTTATTTGAGATAGAAATGTTTTATAATATCAATAACATCAATTACATTGTCATTGATTTATTTTTTTTATCTGACTGAGCTGAAACTTTTGAACCATGGTGTGCAGTCATGGCCAAAAGTTTTGGCAGTGACATAAATTTTGTGTTTTGCAAAGTTTGCTGCTTATGCTGTTGTGGTGTTCATTCACACTGTTTCTAGATTATTATGTAGAGTGATCAGATGCATTTTAAATAATTGCTAAAAGCTTCATTGGCCAAAAACTTTTCACAAAAGGACCAGCTAACATTAATTGACTAATCATATCAGCAGCACATGTGAAAGTGTGAATCAGTACTAGTCAAGTAAAATCACTATCATACTAATTAGATTGCAAGAGCAGACTGATTTATATAAAAGGAGGGAAGAAGTGCTTCCAATAATTGTGTTCTTGTTAGCAATGGTTTCCTCCAAAGAAACATGTGCAGCCATCATCGCTTTGCATCAAAATGGCCTCACATGAAAGGAAATTGCTATAAAGAATATTGCACCAGAAAGAACGATTTACCGGATCATCAAGAACTGAGAGAGGTCCGTTTGCAGTGAAGTAGTCTTCAGGACGTCCCAGAGTGTCCAGCAAGTGCCAGGACCGTCTCCTCCTGAGGAGTCAGCTACGGAATAATGTCAGCACCAGTGCAGAGCTTGCTCAGGAATGGCAGCAGGTTGGTGTGAGAGCATCTGCACGCACAGTGAGGCCAAGACTTTTGGACAACGGCCTGGTGTCAAGAAGGGCAGCAAAGAAGCCACTTCTCTCCAAGAAAAACGTCAAGGACAGACTGAAATTCTGCAGGAAGTACAAGGATTGGACAGCAGAAAACTGGTGCAAAGTTATTTTCTCTGATGAAGCTCCCTTCCGACTGTTTGGGACATCTGGAAAATCGATTGTTCGGGGAAGAAAAGGTGAACACTACCATGAGTCCTGTGTTGTGCCAACAGTGAAGCATCCTGAAACCATCCATGGGTGGAGTGGCTTTTCAATCAAGTGAGTGGGCCCTCTCATAATTCTGCCCAAAAACCCTGTCATGAATAAAGAATGGTATCAAAACGTCCTGCAAGAGCGACTTCTTCCAACGATCCATGAGCAATTTGGTGATGATCCGTGCATTTTCCAGCATGATGGAGCACCATGTCACAAAGCAAGAGTGATGAAGAAGTGGCTCGAAGATCAATACATTGAAATTTTGGATCCGTGGCCAGGCAACTCCGCGGATCTCAATCCCATAGAGAGCCTGTGGTCAGTCCTCAAAAGGCAAGTGGACAAGTCTTTTGGCCATGACTGTATATTGAATACTGCTCAATATAAAAATAATTTTAATACCACAAAAGAACATATCTGGAACCCTTTAAACTTTGTAGTTAAAGTATGGGAGTTTTCATTCATTCAAATATAAGATGAGTTAGTCTAGTGGTATAGGTTTGGATTCAGCCGAGTCTGAATGGGCATTATGATTCAGAGGGTGTCCAGATGTGGAAGATGATGCCGACAGGGGGTCACTGTGAACCAGGGGAGAATGTTTCAGCGGAAGGGAGTTCCTGCAGTTTAACAGTAGGAGAGCAGCAATCTGGACGTCCATTAGACAGAGGAAATTTCCCTTGATCTAGACACACCAGTCTGTCTGTCTGAGTATAACCAATCTGGCCTATTGTAAAGTGTTATTCATTAACTGAGACTTTGCTCGCTCTGAATAATTCTTTTCACATATTCTTTGAGGTGCAGAACTGATGTGACATTTCCTTGTCAAAGATTTTAAAAACGCCATTTGATTATCTCTCCTTTCTGAACACTCAAAATTAGACTAAAGATAAAACTTAATGGCTTATGGAAATTCTTCTCTTTTTAATACACATGAAGACATGAAACGTTTCAAACGGCACGAGAAATCAGTGTCTGTGCCAGAAAGGGATAGGCGAGTTAGGAGAAAAAGAGTGAGAGACATTATTGTTTAATTAGCATGGAACTGACATGGAAAACAGGCCGAATTTAAAAGGTGCTCAGTAATATTTAAATCCAGGTGTTTGTACTTGTGCTTGAGGGAGAGCAAGCGAGAGAGAATTTGTTTTAATGGGTGAACCGCTAGACCCGGCGCTCTGTTCTCTGTCAACCTGTGTTTAATGTGCTGAATGTGAGAGCTGTTAAGGTCAGTGAGCAGGCAGAGAAAAGCCTCTCTCTCGTTCTGTAACGGGGGATTAAAGTGGGAGATCTAAGTTGTTGTTTTATGGATGTGGGTGTCACCTTGTTCTCTTGTCCTCTACAAAGGTTGAATATTACTGCTTTGAACCCCCCCCCCCCCCTTCTCCGTCAGTTCAACCCACTACACCCCTAATTATACCTTCAGCTCCACCTCCATCCGGCTTCACATCTCTCTGCACGTGCTCTCGTTCCATATCACTTATTCAGAACCGGCTTTCATCACACTTTTTTATTATGGGCACTTAGCAATCAATGTAGTTGGCACCTGTGAATGACATTCTCGGAAATGCTCAAAATGAGACATATTTTGTAGTAATGTTAGATCTCCTGCTGTAGCATTGCGTTTATTCCGGGCACTCATAAAGCAGTAATAATATTAGGGGTTTTCAAGTTGGAAAGCAGAAGCGATGTTTTTTAAAGCCAAGTGGATGAGTTCACAGATCTGAGAGTCAGATGCTAGAGGAGAATTCTGAGAATGAGAGAAGCAGCGTGAGATCAGCCTGTCTCGCACATCTACAGCCTCCCGCCCGCATGCGAGCATCTCTGCAGGGGTTGCAGAGTCTTCCAACAGGTGGAATCATACAATGCAGTGTTACTGTGGAATATTATTGTTCTTTGTGTGTGTAACATGGTACAATATAAAAATAAACAATGTAAGCAGGCCTCTGCATAAATTGCTATTAAATCATTAGAATAATGATTCATTCTTGAGAATAATGACTCATTCATCATTCGTTCCTGGAATTATAATTCTGCACTGATTCACACACTTTCCAACCAAATGTCAAGTTCAGGTAGAATTGGGTTAATAAACCCTAATGACGTGTCATTTTTCTAGGAATCACAAATATCTCACAAAAAACTCTCTCTTTTTCTAAATAAATTTTTTTCTAACAATTTACACTTTGTTTTTTGTCTTTCATTGACGTAATTGCTGAACTGTACCGCGTTGCAACATTTCCTGCCGTACTGCAAAACATTTTATTTAAAACAAATGTTAACTGAAATAAAACAAAAATAAAAGAAAATATAAAAAAACGAAACGTATTTTATTTCAGCTAGTTAACAATGTTAACTTAGTTAACATTTTTCATTTTCATTTAGTTTAACTTGAATAAAATAAAACTAAAATAACTAAAACGGAAATAAACTATACAGACAACTAAAAATGACATCATAATAATAAAATGATAATGAATAATAAAAATGACACAAACACAAAACAAAATGAATAGAACTTTAAAGGGGTCATATGATATTGCTAAAAAGAACATTATTTTGTTCATTATTATTTGGTGTAATGAAATGTGTTTATGCGGTTTAAGGTAAAAAAAAACACATTATTTTCCACATACTGTACATTATTGTTTCTCCTCTATGTCCCGCCTTTCTGGCTAGCTATCCAGTGCACTGTGATTGGTCGAATACCTCAAGCGTGTGACGAAAATGTTACGCCCCTTAACATACTGTTATGCCGGCACGATGAGACAAAACCAATAAAACCCATTATAAACGAGGCATTTGTTGCATCCAGTGGGGACATAATTACCGATTATAATGACTTATAATGTCTTTTTACGCGTTGCGTTCCATCGTGCTGTGTAAACATAAAACCATGTCTGCATTTGTGATCGGAGAAATGACAAACAACCAACGCTACTCTACACTGCTCAAAACTTGCGTTTGAATCGTCAGTGGCAAATCCTTTAAATATGAAAACGTACTTACAGTCAGTGAGTCAGAATAGCCGGCATTGTAGTCTACTCTCACAGGATCAGGAAACAGTCCTCCATAAAATGCGCTGAACACATCTGAATATTTGGGTTGAAGTGTTTTGGAACAGTGTTGTAAATACAACTTAACCACTTATTTCTAGTCGTGTCCTCTTTTGGAAGGCCAAACAAAGTAGTTTAGCTTTCGCAACGAAACACACAGCGTCTTCACAACATGGCGGTGGCAGCAACAATAAAGTTACGCCTTCTTTCTTTGCGTGAACATTTGGGCGGCGTTATGCAAATCTTCCCATATCGTGACGTAGACATGTGGGGGCGTGTTAGAACGAGGCGTTTTAGGAGGGCGTGGATGAGTCTTAACTTTTATAAAGAATATCTCTTTGGGTTTGAGACTTTAGTCTTTGCAACTTTAAGGATCTTATCTATTCACAAACAGCTTGTAACACTCCAAAGAGAAAGGAAAACTTGAAATCGCATCATATGACCCCTTTAACTAAAATTAACATAAAAATGTTTTTCCAAATATTAACAAGAATATTGTATCTCAGGGATGCTAAAATAAAATTACAAGGTAGCTTTTAGTTTCATTTTTTTCCAAGTAGATGTAATTTTATTCATGCAAAATGCCCTTCTGTTTTATCTGTATAACAATTTACTGTAATATCATTTTCCAGACAAAGATAAAACACTTGGCACTTGATTTTTCATGTCTCGAATAAGAAAAGATGTCAGTTCACAAATCAATATGAGTGATCTAAATCTCATTTGTAGACACAGATTTTATGTATAAATAGAAAATTAATATAAAAAATTAAGTATTTTCTTTTAATTGTAAACATACATAAAGTTTTCTGTTAGGGTAGGTTATAGTATTTATAACAAGCTGAATATAAAACAGCATATGTCTATGGAATGTCCTCATTTACTGTGTAGTTAAGTAAACATGTTTGTGTGTCTTCACAGATCTAGACCTTACTTATTTGTGTCTCCAGTTGTATGTTTTAATTATTTTAAACATAATATTAATTGCTTGTCAGTTGAAAAAGGACACGATTAGCTTTCAAACATCATATTCCTTATTCAACCTGCGGTGTAAATGAAATAAGAGCAAAACCGAGACTATGAGAAAGAATGAGAGACTAAATGACTGAGAGTGCACATTTAAATTGCTTTGATTTGTAAGGGAGAGTGTTTTGTAGCTCCCCAGACAGCAGCATTAAGAAGATAACCTAGAAATGCTCCATCAATTTATTTGCCTGTGCTGTTACAAAACACTTACATTTGCAAAAGTAGATTCAGGAGTAAAGCAGACACAGTAGTGGTATGGCATGTATACATGGAAACTTTCAATACAAATGAAACTACTAATGCATATTGGCTACTACTATCTGACATTTTGTGATAAGATTCATCTTTGCTGTTGAATGTAACTTGTTCAAGCTAATGGAGATCAAACTTGCGGTCCTGGTGCATCCTGGGAACATGATGTTGTGTTTGTGGCAGAGGGCAGGTGGTTGCCAGATCACTCAGCCAATGTTCTGCCTTTTGCAACCCCATGATTGGGTCTGTCTGGCGTGGGTGGTGAGTAAGTGCAGAACACGTGTAACTAATTCTGATGCAAAACACATCCAAAAGCAATTAAGAGTTAACATCTGTTGTTTTGAGTCTCAGGGACGAGGCGCATGTTAAAATGACAGATGTACAGAGTGGCTCTTCTCAGCTCTCTCGCTCTATCGTTTCACTCCACCACACATCTGTGTGGACTAAATTAAGGGTTACATTTTAAAGGGGGGCTGTGTGGGTGATGAATTTTGGGAATGATTTGTAAAGCCCTGGGGGGAATATCATTTGTAGGGATGTAAAGCAAAACAACACATTTTAAAAAAAGACCTGTTGGTAGATTACCTGAATGAATACTTAACTTTAAGCCCTGTATATTAAAGGGGTCATATGATGCGATTTCAAGTTTTCCTTTCTCTTTGGAGTGTTACAAGCTGATTGTGCATAGATAAGATCCCTGAAGTTGCAAAGACTAACATCTCAAAAACAAAGAGATATTCTTTATCAAAGTTAAGACTCTGCCACGCCCCCCTAAAACGGCTCGTTCTAACACGCCCCCACATATCTACCTCACTATGTGGAAATATTTGCATAATGCCGCCCAAATGTTCACGCAAAGAAAGAAGGTGTGGTTTCAGTAACCGCAGTTAGTGTTGAAGTTAGTGTTGGAGATGCTGTGTGTTTCTAGGTGAAAGCAAAAGCACTTTATTTGGCCTTCCGAAAGTAGATGCATTTAGGAATGTTTAAGATTACTTACAACAGAACATTAATGCATTTTTTGGACGACCGTTTCGTGAACCTAAGAGAGGGGGTAATTCTGACTTTGCTATGACAATCTGGCGCTTCTGAATCAGCGACTGTTTTGTTATTAGCTTAAGTATTTGCTATTGACTGTTCAAATGCAGAGTTTTGCACATGGCTCTGTCTTTACATTTATTTTGAAAGATGAAGCTCGCGATTATGGTAAGGGGCGTTACATTTCCGACGAGTGCTTGCGGTGTTCGGCCAATCACAATGCACTGGGTCAGCTGGCCAATCAGAGCAGACTGCGCTTGTCGGAAGGAGGGACTTTGTAGAAAACGAAGCGTTTGAGAGAGGCGGGGCATAGAGGACATACAATAATGTACAGTATTTGAAAAATAATGTGTTTTTTGAACATTAAAGCATGTCAACATATTCTGTTACACCAAATACACAAAATAATGATCTTTAAAAAAGCATCATATGACCCCTTTAAGACTGGTTTCAGGTTCACAGAATCATGACTTTTGACATGATGCATTTTTAGGGAGATTTTACATACGGCACATTTGTTTAAAAATAGCTACATGGAACACAATAAAATGTGGGATGCATTTTCTAAAGTTGGACTTTTAAATGACACACCATTTCAAAAACACAAGTTACATGAAGAGAAGCTTGGTAAACAGTGTGAGACATATCACAATGATTTTGTGTATTATAAACAGGGGTGCACATAAGTTTTTCAGCCTTGTTTCTTAAAAGAGCAGCTGAAGAGTTTGGTTCCAAAATGCTATAAATCCATTTTGATTAATTTGAGTAAAAATGTGTTTTCTTTACCAAGAAAGTGGCCAGATGAAAACCACTATTTTCTGTTTCAAACTTTCACATCTTTAGGTTATAATAACATTAAAAATTCAAATCCAGATTTAGATTTTCAAAGATTTATTATAAAATGTTTTTTTCCCCCAAAATGCAATAAATCCATGACACTTTTTTTCTTCAAAATGCAATAAATCCATTGAATCAATATAAAAGTTATTTTTCATATTGAAACTGTTGAAAATACACAACATAGTAAGTTGATCCACATATGACAGCCTCTGAACTTGGTCAATACTAATCTTATATACAGGCACTCGACTAAAAATCAGTTTCAATCAGTAATCGCTCCCAAAATGAATTCAGCGGGTCATCTTGTTAATGCTATAAATTAATTACAACAATAAAAGAAAATTTCATTATGAACATACATGAACAACAATATCACATTAAACCACAGAAATTCCAAAATGACATTTCCCTTACATTCAACTTCCAAAAGTGCATTCATCTTTGCCATGTTACATTCATTTAGCTGACTAGTGCTATAGCCTACGCTAGGGATGGGAAGATTCCCCTATTCGCTCGGTGCATCGGTATAAAAAGTTAACGATGCGATACATTGGTTTAAAAAGTGTGCATCGGCTACAAGTTGGCATTTATATTGCGGTGCATCGTTTCTAACATATTTGCATCTGTAAAAACCGATTTATTAATAATAATAATAAAAATTTGTTGCATTTATATAGCGCTTTTCTAGGCACTCAAAGCGCTTTACATTGTCAGGGGGTATTTCCTCATCCACCACCAGTGTGCAGCATCCACCTGGATGATGTGACGGCAGCCATAGTGCGCCAGAACGCCCACCACACACCACACACCAGCTTATTGGTGGAGAGGAGACAGAGTGATGAAGCCAATTAACAGATATGAGGATTGTTAGGAGGCCATGATGGTCAGAGGCCAATGGGCAAATTTGGCCAGGATGCCGAGGTCACACCTCTACTCTTTTCGAAAGACATCCTGGGATTTTTAATGACCACAGAGAGTCAGGCCCTCGGTTTAATGTCTCATCCGAAGGACGGTGCTTGTTGACAGTATAGTGTCCCCATCACTATACTGGGGCGTTAGGACCCACACAGACCACAGGGTGAGCACCCCCTGCTGGCCTCACTAACACCTCTTCCAGCAGCAACCTAGTTTTCCCAGGAGGTCTCCCATCCAGGTACTGACCAGGCTCAGCCCTGCTTAGCTTCAGTGGGCAACCAGTCTTGGGCTACAGGGTGAAATGGCGGCCGGCCAATAATAATGATATATTATTAATATATAATTACTAGTGGATGCGCTATACTTTAATTGTTTCGAAAGTGACCAATATTTTATATGTAGATTGATTTCTCCTCTCTAAACTGTTTCTCAAGCACGTTCTCTCATCACCAGTGTTGCCAATTTGGGGATTTTGTCACAATTTCATTATAAGCATCAATCAAGATGCCGGAGAAAAAAATATGAATGGCCGGTAACTTAAAAATGTAGTAGCCAAATTGGCTGGTGAGTGAAAAAGTTAGTTTCAAACTCTGGATGCAGTATTTTGCACTTACTTTGTAGTAATGGAGTGTGTTGACTGAAATAAGTTTGTATGAATAGAGTTTTTGTTTTTGGAGAATCATAATATCTCTTATCTGTTGTATTTGAGCAGGACAGGGATGCACTTTAGTGACACATAAAACAAATTCCCAACATTGTGTCTTTTGTGTCTTTCCATCATTTCCATCATGTTTGATGTGCTTGCAGATCACTTCAGAATTTTTTGTTATATTTAATCTTTTGTTATATTTTAACAAATATATAAGTGTATATATATATATATATATATATAGAGGGTGGTTCTAGAGATTTTCTGAGGGAGGGGTTTGGCAACACTGCTCATCACTGCTGCTGGGTGATTGTGATGCATCACAACACCACGGAGACCCTGATTTGTAATAACCTAACAAATCATTCAATCGGGGCTAAAGCGGTTCCATAAATGACAAATTAAGTTCACACAATCTCAGTTAAAATAGTCATTTTCTTTATTATTTATTTTCCTTTTTAATTCAGTGATTTTAACTTTTAATTTAGTTATTTTAATGCTTTAAAGAGCCATTTTAGATTGTAATGTTCTAATGGTCTACTATCTGTTCTGCAAACTATAAAAGGTACAGCTGTCATAAAACCAGAGAGAAAGGCTGTATGGCTAGAAACTGTAAAAAAAAAAAAAAAAAAAAAGTCAAATAATAGTATGTGAGAGAGTAGTAATATCATTGGGTTCCTATTGGTCAGTGTTAGAGGAACTCCGCTTAGTCTGACTGTTAACCTGCTTTAGACCAGGTTAGTTTCCCAGCATAAGTTGCCACAGTGACTAAACTTGATCTAGGCCCATGTTAAATTTGCTTTATGGAACCAAATAATTTGACAATGAGTCAGATTAACTGAAATAAGCCTTATGAAACAGGCCTCGGGGCATTAAAAGTGATCATAATTTCTCCATTGCATCGTATTGCATCGAATCGCATTGTTTTGAATCGAATCGAATTTACTGACGATATGCGCATGACAATCACATGCGATTTATCGTGCAGCCCTAATTTTGTTTGTTGATCACAAAGGACAAAATAGATGAGGAAAACTAGGAAGCCGGGTGTATTCAAAGTGCCGCCATTACTGTTTACAGTGTGTGGAATGGTGCGCTGTGATTGGTTGAGCGGATATATCGCATTCTGCAGAAAAGAGAGACTGGCGTTTGTCACGGTTTGGGAAAAAAGGGAGAAAACATGACAGAATAACTCGGCGGATATCGCATTTTGCGTAAAATTAAAAATGAATTTTCAAAAGACTTTTCAGTACTGACCAGATACAATACTGATTTTGGCGGAAACTCAAAAAAAAAAAAAAAAGGCGTTTATCGCGTTTTGGAACTAAACTCTTCATCTGGAGATTTGGTTTGGTCCTCACACTGCGGATAGTGTGACCCATTAAATATAACTAAAAAAAATGTAATAGTAGTGATAATAATATTATTGCACTTTATTTAGTTAGTTTTTTTTAAACCAAATAAAAAAAGTGTGATAATACTATTATATTTTAAAATAAAAGGGGAGTATTAAATAAAAATACAATTATTTCATAGTAAACTTAAAAATAAAATGCTAATATTTATGATTATTTTTTTAAATATTAATTCATCATTTTCAAGCTTAAAAGTTTTGCCGGCAAGTATATGTGCTGCCGATTGAAGAGCGTCAGTGAGTGAAATGTCACAGTTTTTCACAGTGCTTTGAAAACGGCAGCGGATAGCTTTCAATCAAATTGAAATCTTATACAGTATTACAGTTTGTCGATCTAAAATATCCTAGTAATTGTGCATTAACAGCTGTCAACCTTGTCACTGCACAAATGAGAGGTCTGAACTTATTTACACAACTTAATTTTGTCGCGTATGCACACCTGCGTCGACTTATGTATATGTTATGTTATGTTATGTTATGTTATGTTATGTTATGTTATGTTATGTGACCCTGGACCATAAAACCTGTCATAAGAGTAAATTTTTTTTAGATTGAGATTTATACATAATTTGAAAGCTGAATAAATAAGCTTTCCATTGATGTATTTATTTGGATAGGACAATATTTGACTGAGATACAAGCAGTTGTTCTGCTTGATATTTTCTGAAAACTGTTATATTGTTTTGAACAAAAGTTCTAAAGCCCAGCAATTATTTTAAATATAAATCCTTTTTAACATAAATGTCTTTGCTGTCACTTTTGTTAAATTTAATGCATCCTTGCTTAATATATTTATATATATATTTTAAAATCATAGTGTCCCCAGAATTTTGTATGAGTGTGTGTGTCCCTATTTTAGATACCAAGTGTGTCAACCAGAGTGTCAGCAGTCAATCATGATGTTCTTTTGCTTTGACATCTCATGTTGTCTCTGCTCACGGATGGACTCTGTGAGCAGAAAAGTGTGCCTCAAAATCCCTGATGGCCTATTAACTGCATCACATCCACATCCACCTCATTCATGATCCGCTCCCACACGCTGCAGGGCCGTGTGATGCAGAGGCCCTCTGGCCAATTATGAGGCACATTATCAGTATTATTGTCACAATTACTTCAATTTTCTCTATGTAGAAGCTTGTTAACAAGCTCTATTAAACTGTTGCAGTGCTATGCTACACAAGAATTCTCCCTTTTCAGTCGACACCATCTCAAAAGGGAGTCCTTGATCAGACGCTCTGTCAAACTTAATAAGAGTGTAGAGTTAAAGAGCTGCTACACAATGACCTTTTCCACCTTGCTTTCCTGTAGTAAATGTTGAGCTGTGCTGTCTGTGTGTCAGAATGGGAAAGCTCTGGTAATGATGCTCCAGAGAGATGTACTCTTTGCTTATGTGTGTCTGTGTGTACCGGCGCAGTCTGCACAATGTGTTTGTATGGCTGATGTCGCTCCCTGAGGTCTGTATAAGCAGACTTTTGATACTGAATTAATCGCAGGAGCCTTTGAAGTTACCGGCTAGCTGAATCTCATGTGAAGTTTGCAATAAAAAAGAGATGACATTCCCTAGAGGAAGAGTTTAGGCCTGTACTGTGTGTGTGTGTGTGTGTGTGTGTGCGTGTACACTCCTGAACATGTTATTAGTGAATGTTACATGGTGATCCATCAATGCCATTTCTGAACAACTTTAATAATTGTAGGGGGGTGCACTTTTTTAATCTTAATTCTGAGATTGGTCAGTTAACCAAAATGTACAAGATCTAAAAAATGTATAAAAGTGATGATGAAGACTTGGACTAAACTACTTAATTCATATGGATTCCTTTTTTTACAATTATTTTCAAAGGAGGGAGAGAAACCTCTCAGCATTCATTAAAAATATCTTCATTTGTTTCAAAGATTAGCCAAAGTCTTATGGGTTTGGAATGACATGAAGGCGAGTGAATGATGTCAGAATGTTCCATTTTTGGTGAACTGTCCCTTTAATTTTTTAATGGTTCACAAATCTATCTGGACATATTAATATATAAAATAAATAATAGAGTGAGATTCACAAAAAATATAGGTAATTGTTAAATATTGCTCAATAAAGTGATGTATACAAAGAAGGCAAGGTCAACAATGTTTCTCATGTGTTAAAATGACTTTTAAGTAGTTACGAACCATTAGCGCTAGTCTTATTATCACAATGAGCAGTTCAGTTTGTTAATTCATCCTGCAACCAATATGAACTGATGACCATGTTGTCATAATTTTTGGTGAACTGTCCCTTTAATTTTTTAATGGTTCACAAATCTATCTGGACATATTAATATATAAAATAAATAATAGAGTGAGATTCACAAAAAAATATAGGTAATTGTTAAATATTGCTCAATAAAGTGATGTATACAAAGAAGGCAAGGTCAACAATGTTTCTCATGTGTTAAAATGACTTTTAAGTAGTTACGAACCATTAGCGCTAGTCTTATTATCACAATGAGCAGTTCAGTTTGTTAATTCATCCTGCAACCAATATGAACTGATGACCATGTTGTCATAGTAACCCAGCTATACTCACTTTCAAGTATCTTCTTAAAAGTGTTGTTGGTGCGAAACTAGTAATTACAGCAAAATATTAACCATTTAAAAACATACTTTGGTGGCTGGGTTGTTTGATTTCATCAGGTTCTTTTAGCCTGTCGAGGACTGTCTTGATGATCAAATTCAATCAGAATAAGACAGTATAAAAATAAAACTGCTTTATCTGTTTTGTTTTCTTTTCTTTGTATAGCTTAGTTAGTTTATCCCAAATAGTTAGAGGGCTTATGTTTGTTATTTTGGCCTTGCCCCCTCTTGAAGTTTTGACATCCTCCCATATCTGTCAAATAAAATAACTTGTTTTGATATCGAGATTCTTGGCCTTTGTTAAAGCTCTGGGGTTGGGAATTGAACCTTGCTGCCTCCACACATCACCTTTTTATTCTGTTACCTGTTCCTCTAACCCTACACTAACTGGGAACGTAACAACAGTTAGTGAAATACTTTATTCTTAGAAAAGGACTGTGTGATTTTCAAGAGCAGTTGTCTAATTAGATTATAGCATCTACATGCATAAACAATTCTCTCTCTTTGTCTCCCTCTCTTTTTTAGGACTACGCTAAGAATGAGAAAGCCATTGCAAAAGCCCTGGGGGATTTGAAGGCCAACTTCTATTGTGAACTATGCGACAAGCAGTACCATAAACATCAGGAGTTTGACAACCACATCAACTCATATGACCACGCACATAAACAGGTAAACTTCAACAGCAGGTGGTCGAGCTCATTAGATGGAGAAGCAGGAAGGAATGCAGAAATGAAAGGAATAGGGATTTAACTCTTCCCCTACAGTCTACAAAACCATTACTACCGTCAGTAGAGTGTCTCTGAACATAATATGCATAGAAATGATAGTGTGCTTGGTCAAACACACCGCTCGACTACAGTTTGCTTTTGTTAAAGTTATTTTTTCCTCCAAATAGTCTCCAGGTGATTCTTGTGTCTACAGTCTACTTTGTATCCCCCAGCCAATAATGACACGCAAATTATAGTCAATCATCTAACTGTTAGTGCAACTGTTTATTTATATGCTCAAAACATAAACACTATATTTGGAAAAACATTTGCAAAGTACATCATTAATCTTCCCTCAGGTAGTCTCTTGAGTCAGTTGAGCTGCGTGTGTTCTGGTAACTGATATCATGTTGAGGCAGGTGTTTCACCCGCAAAGAGTTTGTGTTGTGTTTACAAAAATTAACTAAAAATGTTTGCACCTTTAATTATTGCAGATCATTCTAAAGTTCTAACAACTTCCAGGAGCACAAATAATGCACCTTTTCTATTATAATCAACATTCTGAGTCAATCTAACAGGCAAAGCACATTTAAATAGACTGCTGTATGGTTTCATGGCCTATTTGCCATCTGCTTAAAATGAACAATTGATACCAGTGATACCATTATGCAAGTATTAAGTATGGGGCTTTAAATCGTGTTTTATGAGTTCTTTTGTCTATTGGGGATGATGTGTATGAACAGCAATCACTTTAAAACTCTCTGACACTATCTTTCAAAAGTTTGGGATCAGCAAGTGTTTTTGGTAACACTTTACAATATGGTGGCACTAATATGCATTAATTCATGCTTAACTAATGCACAGATAAGTATGAGTTAATGTATAACTCATGAGAAGGACTAAACAATTTATTAATGATTACTGCATCAGCAACAAATGAACATTCTATATGATTCTATAGATTAGGTAATCAATACATTGTTATTAGTTAATTGTGTCATAATGTATTAATTCCCTAATAACATATAGTATTAACTAATAGTGTAAATTCATGTGTTAATTACCACAATGGGTCGAAGCCATGCATTTCAACTTCCAGTTGTCTGCTTTAATTGATCATTAGCTAATGATTTGCTAAGGTATTATTATGTTATGACTTTACATCATTAGTTAATATAATATGTTATTAGTGAATTAATACATTATGACACATTTAACTAATAACAATTTATTGATTATTTAATCTATGAATCATATATAATGTTCATTTGTTGCTAATGCAGTAATCATTAATAAATGGTTTAGTTATTCGTGAGTTATACATTAAATTGTGATTATCTGTGCATTAGTTAAGCATTATTTAATGCATATTAGTGTACCAGTTTTGTGTTAACAATTTTGTTTTTTTGGAAGCAAGGACATATTAAATTGATCAAAAGTTACACTAAGAACATTTATAGTTTTACAAAAGATTTCTATTTAAAATAAATGCAGTTCTTTTGAATTTGGTTGAAAACAAAACATCACAGTCTCCACATAAATATTAACTGTTTAACATCACAGAAAAACAATAAATATTTATGGAGAAAAATACTAAATATTTTTGGAGAACCAAATAAGCAGATTTTTGAGTAGTATGTGATATTGAAGACTGATCATACCATCACTGGAATAAATTATTATTATGTTTCATAGACAGAACAGAATGCATCACATAATGTTGAACAATTTAAAAGGCTGATTGTTATTAAAAACAATTTAAAATGTTCTTTTATTTTGTTTACCCCTTTTCTTAGGAATAAGTCATTATAATGATAATAGATTTTAAGTCTTGACATCTTGATGCTTATATTGTATATAATATACATATATTCAGTCATCACTTTTATAAAAAAATAAAGAAATAGGAATAAAGAAAAGCAAATACAAATGAGAAGAGATAAGCCAAAAGTGCTGCTAAGGAAATTGATGGAGAGATTGATAGGAGGAGTAGATGAAGTAAGGAGGAGAGAGCAGAGAATGTCCTCACTGGTGCCAGGATCTCAGACTGGAGTCTGGTGCCCATCTGTGTGGCATCTGAGATCAAACATGTTCCCTAGCATTTCGAGCGGCAGATAACACTGTATGTGCGCTGCTATTATCCTGGGTGCTGTCAGACAAACTGGCCTTCTAACAAAGAACGGCACACAGAGCCATTAAACTCTCTTCATCCTTCAACCTTGCATGTCTTATTCATCATAAGCCTGCTGCTGCATCATTACAGCACAGTCTAAAAATTAACATGCAAAACTATACACTAATGAAACATTTCAAACGTACAGTTACATGGAATCCAAGTGTGAAGCAGAGAGCGAGAGATACTGAAAGAGAGTTATGCAACTCAATCTGAAGGACTGCTCAATGACAGCTACACCAAAGATAGACAGAGAGGCAGGGAGGAAAGTAATTACACATGTTGTTGCGATGGATTTCATCTCCGTGCAAACATGGCTCTGATCAAACCACAGATGACTGCACACTTGTTCGCCGTGCAGATGTGTCTGTTCCTGTTAGTCAAAGTCAATGAGTCAGAGATGAATAATGCCAGCTCAGCACGAACATCCGTAATATTCCATAATCAATCATGAGATTTTCAGCCGAGTGTTTCACATCAGTACTTTGTCACAGAGAAATTAGCATGTCATTCTTGTTTCTGTTTAATTAATTATGACCAAAGTTTTTTTCCCGCCTAGTGTAATAGGTTGAAATTACTCATCTTTGTGTAAAATGTAATAAATAATGCTATTTTATGACAGATACCGTAGTAATACATCAATATGTCATCAATATGACTTGTAAAATAGATTCATTTGAAAATATGAGCTGTGGCCTAATAATAATTGAGCTTTAGTGCTCATGGAGGAGACACATATATGTGAATATATATACTTCTCTAACAAGTCAGGAACCTCCCACAAGAGATGTTAATTCATTTGAAGGGCCTGCAAAAGCAATGAAAGGTGCTGTTGAACTCTTCCTGCAGGCATCGAGAGTGTTTCATTAGACCGAGTTATGTATAGTCGACTGTGTAAAATATGCATGCTGTGAGGTTGGCAGTTGAGGCAGCTTGGTGTGACCCCAACCCAGCCGCTTCACATATCGCTCTAGAAACATGCAGCCTGGCTGTGCTCCCTGGTCCTGAGGAACAATACTGTATATTTCACAACCCACAGAATCCCCAGTCACTTAGCATTTATGCGCGCGTGTGTGCGTGTATGTATACTGTATGCACTGACGTGCACCAAACATGGTTGAGAGGTTTGATTTAATTAATCTTTAAGAGCCACAAAACCTTTCCTAGAGAGCAATGCAAATCAACCAGCTGTCCTTCAATAAAAAGAGGAGGGAAAGGAAGAGGTGAGGCATGAGACGGAGGTTAACGCCAGTGCAACACAGAGAGAACCAGAGAAGCAAAGACTGGAGTTAACCCTCATGTTGAGGAGTCTAAAAGAGCCTAAGGCAATTTAATAGCTTGAAAAAAATATTGAAGTCTTATAAAATGTTCCATTACTCATGTTTAGGGTGAGAGCCTAGATATAAACCATGAATAAATGCAAGGAACTGTAGATGCTAAGACTCGCTGAGATACTCTCAGCTTCATATTGAATGGTCTAATTGAGGCCTAACAGAAACAACATTACTGGAAAGGATACCAGTCACATTCCTAAAAGGAGTGGTTTACTATATTGTAACTAAAAGAAAATCTAAACTTTTGAACAGGGTTTTATCAAGCCAACATTTTGTTTGTATTTACAAACTTTGCTTTACTAACTAATTACAGTTATATGGATTCCTTAGAATTTAAATTCATTTTAACCCTACTTCCTTACATTGAAACTCAAATTTAAGGCTTGAATTGGAATTTAAGATATTCTCAACTGATTTCTGAATGACGCCAAACCTGTGACCTCAAGCTTAAAAACAAGTCAATTTCATCCTAACATGAGGGTTAAAGCTATAATATGAAAGAGTAAAGAAGAGAAAAACAAAAAAGAGAGGTATAAATATTAAGGTGAATTATCAAGAGGACTTTTTTGAACCATTCCACTAGAGGCTAAGAGCAGAATCTGAAGGGAATCCCCTGCTAGACTACCATGGCTGAGGTGGATTTCAAGCGATAGAGACCTACAGATATGAGCTTGGAAATAATCCATATTTCATAACCCACAGTCACTGGGGGGTGCCGAGGAAGAATTCAATCTGATCTGAAGGAGTCCAAGCCTAGTCATATCTGTGTTTCTATAAAAAGCGCAGCAGGCTGCTTAATGTTTAAAAAATAGCCGAGGGACATGTGAGAGTGTGTGAGTGTAAGGTCTATCCTCAGGGCATTTAGCGGTGTGAGGGAGGGGGCCGACTCTGGGAGAAGAAAAAGATAATGTATTTTTAACGCCGCACAAATAGTTAATTTGTCCTTCTATGAACGATTCCTGAGTGGCTTTGCACTCAGAGAGCATTTTGAGAAAAAAAAAAAAGAAGAACCACGGAAAAAGGGGTGGCCGAAAGCGGTGAGTCAGCAGCCTGAAATGAATGAATGGATAACAGTTATAAAGGGACAAGGAGATAAACTCAGACAAATAATTGCACGAAACTTCATTTGCAGCAGATGGAGGAATTTGTATGATTCCTCATAAACTTTTAAAAGCCTGAGGGTATTGAGAGCTGTTTTGTTATGTAAACCGCCACTTTAGATGTTCCAGTCATTACTCGAAACTGCATTGCAAGTATATCTGATAAGACAATAATAGAATCTTTGCTAGGGGCTCTCTGCATCTACCAGCAAGCCAATATCCACTTTTGCTAGAAAAACTGCATAGAAATGTACAGCGCTTATATAACCAATGTGTTGCATTACCTGTTTATACTAGATAAAATATACTGACATCACAATATCTCTCTTTCTTTAACATATACACATACCAGGGTAATTAAAGTTGTGACAATCAGTTTATGAGCTGCAAATCACTACATGACATACCAGAAACACTAGAAAAATTATATAAAGCAATAGAAAGTGTACAATTTTTTTGTTGTTGATATTATTATTATCAATATTACCATTATTATTAGCATATACTAACAGATCAAAAGTTTGGAATATATATATATTAGTTTTTTTAATGTTTCGGAAAGTCTCTTATGTTCATCAAGGCTGCATTCATTTGATGAAAAATATAGTAAAACAGTAATACTGTGAAATATTATTACAATTCAAAATAACTGCATTTTAATATGTTTTCAAATGTTTTTTATTCCTGTGATGGCACCCAGTGTCACATGATCCTTCAGAAATCATTCTTACATGCTGATTTGCTGCTCGGTTATTATCAATTGTTACTGGTGTTCAATTAATTACTAATAGTGGTTCTTATTGTTATCAATGTAGAAAAAGGTTTTTGCTGCTTAATATACTGCTCAGTATTCTTTAATTCTGTTCAATAAATGGTATTTACTTGAAATAGAAACATTATTTACTGTCACGTTTGATCAATTGTGAATGTGACCTTGCTGAATAAAAGTATTATTATTTTTAAATCGTATACTTCAAAGCAAACCCAAACTTTTGAATAGTAAATAGTAGTTTCCTCCAAAATATTAAGCAGCTCAACTGTATTCAGCATTGATAATAATAAGAAATGTTTTTTGAGCAGAATCATTATATTAGAAGGATTACTTGACACACAAAGCACAAAAAACATTGAGTAACAGACATTACAAACAAAATGTGTTCCAACACTCGCCGGTCTCCCCTACTCAAAAAAACCCATCAGACTGTGTGTTTGTGTGTACAGGAGGAGAAACAGCTTCTGAATGGATGAAAGCTTCCCCGAAAGCTCCTTACCGCACCTTCCTGCAATATCCGGTTCCAAATCTCCTCTCCTCCCTCTCATGCACTCACATCCTCTCAGCTTCAAAGGGTCTCCTTTCCTGATCCTCTCAGACACCTTACGCATGGACTCATTACACCATTCAAACATATACGGAACACACAAATGTTACAGATCACGTAACCTGACAGCCTGTCATCTTAGGAGCTGCTGAAGAGGGTCTAAAGGAGTTTTAGCAGACAGTTTTTGCCTGGGGCCCAATGCTAACACTCAACACATGAGCCCCGTGTGCGGTGTGCATCAGACGGCGCAGGATATTGGAAGTGTCTTTGGTGGATTATCTGCCTGTGAATGTACAGATTGGGTTGAGGATAATCCACACGTTGATGTTTTCCTCCTGGGGTGAATGAGAGTGACAGTTTATAATCAACGTTAAGTAGAAACAACCGCCAAGGATTACATAGTTCATTTGCTCGCGGCTGTTAGGAAGAGGTTTGCGGAAGGTACATTGTTTCAGCCGGTAGTCTGTAATCTTTAGTTTGAATTCCAAATTGCTAGATAGGTGCTTCTCATGCGTGAGTTTTTCTCATATTTCCAGGAATTTTATTAAATGTCCTCCTGAGCAAAATGCTCCCGCTCGGCACGAAACTGTCCGTGGAGATGGTTCGCGCAGAGGGAAGGGAGAAAGAGAGGGAGTTTTTCATTTTCTTTTCAAGTAAATGCCTGAGGTTTATCGCTGCTTCTCTGCACCAACTGCAGTTAGCCACAGAATCAGCGGTGATGAGATTAGGCTGAGTGTGATTGGCACAGACTCCCAGCAGAGAGTGTTTGCGCTGAAGGTGGCGTAATATAGGTGGTAGGTTTTTCATCAGGCAGCTGTGGATTTGGAAATGAGGGAACGTGAGGGAATCGATGCCACACAGCAGAGCAGAGGTAATGCACAGCCATTAGTAATCTTTAAAGGGCAAAGTGGCATGTCATCTGTCTTTGTTACATGGTTAAATAAGTAAAACACTTTACTAACACACACTGAATGCGGAGTAAAACTTTTCTACAGCATGAAACAGCACTGCTAGGTGCAGGTCAATGTGATTTACACAAGCAGGACAAGTTCCTGGATCAGCTTTTTTTGTTGTTCCTGGAACAAAAACTTGTCCTGCTTGTGTAAATTACATGAAGATCCAGACAGGAATACTAAAATCAGCCATTTAGAATGCAGTATTAATAATGGATTTTTCAATTAAATATTATACTGTATATATATTACCATTAAAAAATTTGTGGTCAATAAGAAATTTGTACTTTTATTCACTGAGGATGCACTAAACTGATGGTCACAGTAAAGTGACAGTAAAGACTTTAGCATTGTTTCAAAAATTTGATTTAAAATAAATGTTGTTCTTTACTATTTCCACAAAAAATACTAAGCAGCACAACTTTTTTCACATTGGTAATAATAAGAAATGTTTTTGCGTACCAAATCAGCATATTAGAATGATTTCTGAACAACCACGTGACACTGAAAACTGGAGTAATCGTTGCTGAAATTTCAGCTTCAGGAATAAATTACATTTTAAAATATTTTAAAATAGGAAAAATGTATTTTATTTTGTAATATTTCATGATATGTTTTTGATCAAATAAATTCTGCATTTTTATTTTTTATATAAAATCATTTTTATAATGGAATGTTTTGCCATTAACAATGTGACTGTGCATCATACAGTCATTACGAAGGCTGCCTATTGATTAAAGTAAATTACATGATATGCTGATTCATTCATAAAGTTCATCATAATTAATCATAAATATCAATATTTGCTGAGAAAAGCTCCTAATTAGGATAATAGAATAATAAGATAATATGGCATTGAATAGCCATTATGAAAAGTGGCTTTAGTACTCAATGTATTGTTTGGGTTATTTCAGTATCATTGAACATTTACTGTCCATTTGCAATTGAGTTTGTCAGTCTGACTTAGGTAGAATTAGGGTTCATTCACACATAACCTGTTTTTACAGTCTGTCTGCACTCATTATTAATAGTACAGATGTCTTTTCGGGTTGTTTTGTGGCATGAGTATTTTAAGATGTTGTGCAAAATCTAAGCAGCTAAACTTTTTGAAACAATATCTAAACACAAGAACGCATTCATCACTCTCTCTATCAATGATTCTCCTTCCTGTTGACAGCCCTAGGAGAATAAGCTGTCTCTCTTGGTCTCTCCGTCTTCCCCAGGAGGAATAGGAGGAGGAGGATAGTGTTAGCAAACTGACCCTGCTCAATGACAAAGACAAAGTAAAGAAGTTGTTTCGTGGGCTGCAGGAAGATCGAGAGAAGGGGACTGCCTGTTCCTCAGTGCAGTGCACTATATGGGATGAGTGGGAGAACGAGGAAGCGGTGCGCTGCTCTCTCTGTAGACTGCCAGGATGAGTAGGCTCTTATTGTCTTCTGCCCTTGTCAAATGCCTGGAGCTCTCCAGGGTCTCCGCAGCCCAGCTGAGGCTCTATTCATCTCCACCTGCCACATCCCGATAAAGGTACAAGAGAGCACAGTGTTAAAAAAAGAAACCGAGTTAGAAAGGGAGAGGGGGAGATATGACTCATTTTGAAAGCATCAGAGGACCAGCTATACCTGAGGGGAAGAACAGACAGATGGAACGGTGTTAGACAACTCGCACACATATACGCAGACGCACACAGACCCAGGTGCGCAGTCTATTCTGTTTCAATGCTTCATTATGCAGAGAATATTCTCTCTGTTTCTTAACGCCGCTTGATGCTTTTCCTCGTCTGTGTGTAAAAGAGAGAGGCAGTCCCACCTGTTTGTTGTGTCAGGTTTTAGACTGGGAGGCAGGCTGACTAATGTTGCTCACCTGTGCTCAGTGGCTCAGGAGGTCCAGAGAGGCCTGTCACAATACGGCAGATTAAACCAGAGAAACTGGAGCATACAGAAGGACCTCACACACACACACGCTCTCACAGTTGTATGCATACGCTGGTGTTTTCCGATTAGCTCGATGAACAGGGCGACTTGTAGCAGATAGGCAATTGCGAATGGTGAATGGTATGAATGAAAATGTTTAGGGTTACAAGATATTTATGAATTTTTGCAGATACTGATCATTTTGCTGATACTAATTTTGATGTTAACAGCATAGTTTAGAAAATAAATCAAATCTGCTGAAAATTGACCCACCCTCAGGTCATCCAAGATGTAGATGAGTTTGTTTCTCCATAGGAACAGATTTGGAGAAAGCTAGCATTAAATAACTTGCTCACTAATTGCTCACTATCCTCTTCAGTGAATGGGTGCCGTCAGAATGAGAGTCCAAACAGTTGATAAAAACATCCCAATAATCCACATGACTCCATTCTATCATCTAACACAGGGCTGTCCAAACTCGGTCCTGGAGGGCCGGTGTCCTGCAGAGTTTAGCTCCAACCCTAATTAAACACACCTGAACCAGCTAATCAAGCTCTTGCTAGGCATAGAAACTTCCAGTCAGGTGTGTTGAGGCAAGTTGGAGCTAAACTCTGCAGGACACCGGCTCTCCAGGACCGAGTTTGGACAGCCCTGATCTAACATCTTGCGAAGCAAAAATCTGCATGTCTTGCATCTGCATGACATGTCTTATGTTATTTGATTATTTTATTTTATTTATTGGAACTTGATTGATGCAAACCAAAAATTTAAGATTATTCATTATAAATGAATGTATAGTTTCAGTACTTAAAACAGTAGTAAATTATCAATCTAAATGGATGAGCCACATTTGAAGATATGAATACCCGTGACAGTGTGAACGCACATCAACTGAATTCTGAATTAATATGGTAAGTTGCGATGTTGTTTGGCACCCGTAAACAACCAAAAGCTGCAACGTGTTAACACCAGGCGCAAGCTGCATGGTTTCAAAACGAATCATTATAATTAACAAAGGCACCTCAACTGAACTGAAAATTATTCTGCAGTAGAAAAGATATAGCAGAATATCTAGCTGTTGATATGAAAACATACCACCCAAGCATGCAAACAATGGATTTAACCATCCCTTTTGTAGAAAGATCTGCATTGGAGTTACATGACTGTACAAGGCAGCCATGATTGGCATTGAAGCCTGTAAAGATGACAGCTGTCTGCATGACCCAAACTGAGGGGAGCAGATGAACCGCAATGACTTTTCAAATTCACACAAAAAAAGTAGCAGACAGAAATCCAGTTCTTTTTAGGCCTGTTCCTGGTGAAATGTTACAAGGTGACACCTCCATGTCTGAGCTCTGCGAGGTGGACAGAGATGTTTCAGCCAATTAGGGAACAGCCTGCTCATGTCCCAGTGCTAAAATGGCAAATCTGCTAACAGTGAGCCCGAGTTCAGTCAGTGTCAGCTGTCAGACCAGATTTCACACTACCATTGCACCTGCGTTTGTGTATGAATCATTAGTTAGCATTATGAGCGATGTGTGTGTGTTAAATGTGTTTGTAATGTGATAGAATGCTGCTCGATACTCAGGTCATGTGTTGTTTTTGTAGAGCATTAATCATTTCTTTGGCAAAGTGAAGTGTGGGACAGTGTGATCATGACTCAATTCTGTGTTTGCTCAAGGTTGTGATATAATGTGGAAGTTGACAGAAACTCTAGACAGGACAGTATATTAAGGCCATATCTAGCTGCCCTGGAGATTTGTTCCTTAATAAAAGAGCGAATAAAAAAGACAAAAAGGCAGACAAAGGGGGGTGTTTTAGCAGCCGATTCACTAAAGGAATAATGAAAACAGTTCCAAAAATGGCAACAAAATCTCTGCTAAACTGCATTTTCATTGTGCTAGTTCATATTTTGCAGGTTATATTTTACTAGAATCTTTCACTACTTTGTGTAATGTTAATAATGTACATAAAACATTTTCTGCACATTATGTACATTGCATTTACATGGAAAGTGTGTTTGTGTGGAAAAAGCTGACAGTTGCTTAATTGAAATGCTTTTTCAGTGCATTTAATTACAATTGGTTAGTGAGTAAGATTTCCACTAAAATACTGTGTGCAGAAGTGGTGCAAGTGAGTTTGTCCCAGTGAGAAGTGGAGAAAGAAAGGGTGACACATGGTTAACAGAGCATGTTTTTTCCTCCTCTTTATTTCTTTGTTTGTTCACTCGCTCGTATGGAGAGATCCCACCAGGCCAGCACCAATAAACACCAGTTTTAGCTTTTTTACAGAGGGTTAACCATGAAAAAGAGAACTAATGAAAACCTTATGCTGTGTGCAGTTCACAGCATTTTATTGTCTTTAAAATGCCTTGCACATCGGCCATAGTTTCCACTATAGTGCCTTTATAGCTCTGATACAGGCTCTTTACCCTGCACCCTATTGATGGGATTCCTTTAAGGTCTATTAACATTAGGATTTTTAGTAGCAACATAAAACCCTGAGGTCTGTTATCTCAACTGGTGAATCTCAGTGTGTTTGAGATGCAGGGCCCTACATTATATGAGATGCAAACTGCTGCATTACTCTTGAATTAAGATTCAGAATAGCTACTCCTCGGTTTATAAAAGTATCCTAATGGGCTTTTCCACATTGTAGTGAAAATAAATTTTCATCAATAATATGCTAAAGGGTCTATCCTTGCACATCACATTCAGACAAACCTCTGTTCTTTCACATTGATTAATCCGTCAGTGTTTGATCATTAGCACACAACAGAATTGATTTAATGGACTTGAGGTCGGAGGTCAATTAGAGCATCTCATCACCTCCAATTCTCATTAATCCCAACACAACTCAGGGTTAAAGTATGTGTGTGCGTGTGATTTGCAGTCTATGCCACTGGACCAACTGTAGTACTTTATACTGTAACACTTTACAAAAATTAGGTTTTAAAAATCCGAGGATCCTTTTGCATCTTTTCATAAAATGTTTTCGATTCGTGCCCAATCAGTATGATCAGAGGACATGAGTTCTTTTTGACAGTTTAAAATATATTTTCCTTTTGATGGTTCAAATATTCTTTTGTTCTTCCTTATCTGTCAGTTATTCATGAGGCAGATGTTTCATTGAAATTTCAAATTATCTTCTGAAGGGTGAAATCTAAGGCATCATGAATATGAGAATATCCAGAGCTAATTATGAGTAGAGCGTTTAGACATGCTCATCAACATTAGCGGCAAATACTTTAATGTGCCTTATCAATCATATCAGTCATGGAATAGATTTATACTATAAACATCTCATTCTGCCAAAGACATCATAATGTTTCCATGCTGTAAAAGATCGATAGAGAGAGCAGTGCTTTCTGGAGTAACACTTAATTAGAAAAAGAGGCTGATCTAGTGTTTTTAAAAAGCCATAAAATTTAGCATATTTCTATGAGACTTGCATTAGTGGAAAATAAATCCAAGATGGCAAATTTCTTATATTTCATTCAGTACTGAAAAGTAGCGATAACAATAGTACAGCGCGTAATTTTTTAAGTTCTGCAGTGCTTTCCGAATCAGTCACTTAGAAATATAAAAATTACTGGTGGATGCTATAGGGGCTGTTCACACAGAATGCATTTATGCATTCCACTTCACAGGTTTTCCATTGTTTTTTATGTAAGCACATGCTTGATGCATGTCTTTGACCATAGCACTTGCATCTGGCCACTTTTTCAGCACCGCACTCAAGTTAATATAAGTGCAACTTTAAAAAAATATATAGCATTTTTTTCCATTCCTCTGACCTTCGTCTCACATTTTTAAATGCAACAACATGCTTCTTATGTAGCAATTAGGCAGCAAGGCAAGGTTTTGTAAGATATCTAAGGCATTATTAGTGTTTTTTAGAATAAAACAGCACCCACATTCTGCCTTTGTGTTGACAGGTCAAAATCTGAAGACAAGGAAAATCGTGTCTCTTGTTCTCTCTGTGTGCCATTTACTTTCTTATTTACAGTATTGTATGCATATATTAATTTGTTATGCTGCTGCAAAGTGAGAAGAATAGAGTTAAGAATTTCTCTTCATGTTACTGAATAGAGAAATCATGTACTAATAATGAATCACATCAGCAATCAGTTTATGAATGAAGAGAAATTTATTGAAAAAAAACAAAGAGGTTGGAAGTCACATTTCTGTTTATCTGAAATTTGTATATTTGTTTACTGAAGTGTGAGTTTGCTCGTCCACCGTATCAATGTTCTTGTTTTTTGAAAGATGAAGTATACCCTAACATTTTTGTGGTTCCACTGGTGTGTGTATACTCTAAAAATCTTCTGTGCAGCCCCCTTGAAGCAGGCATCATTAGTGTGTTTTGCTGTGTAAAGTCAGCGGGCTCTGTTGGGAGTTAGCTTGCTAACTTCTCACAGATACAGTGTTTTTTTCCTGTCAGTGCTTGTCACCATGCAGCAGAGGGGAACTGTCCTCCTCTTGGCACTCCCTTCACACCCACCAACAAAATCTTGGTATGGTGTGTGAATGCATGTGATCATAAAATAAAAGTTTTGGAAAGACTAACCTGCTTTGAGTTTGTGACACACCACTGACAGCTCATTCCACATTTTGGCTAATACCAATTAAAGACAAATTTTCCTTTCTTTTATATGTACAGTAAGTGTTTTTATTACCTGATCAAATTAAACATCTGTGTACTGGCAGTATGAGGGAAATACAGTGGTCCTGTAGAAGGGAAGGAGAGGATGCAGTGAGTTACATTTCCGTTGCCTCTCACAAGACAAATATGGTTTTCCCTTTTATTTCCCTACTGACTGAAGTCAAAAATGTTTGGCTGTGTTCATGTGACTTTCCATTCATGTCTGCTGAACAAATTCAGGCACCACTGACACTTTTATTGTTTTGTGATTGTATTTTGGCTTTGCTGATTTTCTGTTTACTTTGTTTCGATTTTTTCTTCTCTGCCCTAAAGGAATGAAGTGATAAATAGACAGGCATCCATCGGTGTGGTCTGTGCCATTTCAAAGGAGTCTTTTATGCGGGAAATTGACGGACTGTACAGTCTCTATTAACAGAAGTGTTAGAAAAATATGTTTTTGTTTCTCTTTCAAATCAAAGGTGTCATAAGGCTATTAAGGATTGTTCTGCCCCAGTTTGAACCCCAGGTTAGACCTAGACTTTCCTTCTTTAGGACTTTCCTCCTTTATCCAAGCCAAACAAATGTTGTTTTCATGGAAAGCCTTTTCATGGATTGCTTTCCAGACTTTCTCATGTCTTTGTGTCTGTTTTGTCTGACAGAGGCTGAAAGAGTTGAAGCAGAGAGAATTTGCAAGGAATGTCTCCTCCAAGTCCTGGAAGGATGAGAAAAAGCAGAAGAGAGCTCTGAGACGACTGCACCAGCTCGCACAGATTAAACAGCAAAGAGACAGGTAAAACATTATATACTTACAATATCAATTTGATATAATGCATGCATGCACCACATATTAGATTTAAAGAGAAATTAGATCTTTCAGCTCTGCCTAATAACAACACTGTCTTCTGTTCTTGCCAACAGTGATGACAGGAAAGGTCCAAAGTTAAGGTCTACAAACAAGGATAAGGATCAAGTTAAAATCCCCTCGGCTGTCAGTAGCAAGTTTGACACAAAACCAACAGCATCCTCGGTCCAAGACTCAACTCCCATCTCCACAAATGTCTCTTTGAAGGGCTTGTCCTCTACTCGTATACCCACACATCAGCAGCTATGTCACGAAAAGCACCCCTTACAGACAAAATCCTCTGCAGGACACCGGAGCCCCAGGGCAGGAGTCTCGTTCTGTTTCTCCAGGCGAGCTCAAATGAAGCTTGACTCCTGTGCGTCTGTGTTCAGTGATGGACTTAAGGAGACCAGTGAATATCAAGAGCTCCAGCGCCATAGGCACAGACTCGCCTTAGAGGCCCTCTGGTCCTGCTCGAGCTCACCCAGAACCCCAAGTAATGATGACCACGATCTATCCCATGATCCACCGACTCTGGGATGGGCGTATGGAGGCTCTCAAACACCACAAATGGAAGCACAAGCAGAACATGTGGAAAGCCCTGAAATTCAGGCAAACTACAGCACAAGTGAGCCTGAGAAGCTGGGGTGTCCTGACTCACAAAGTCCTGGAGCAGACTGGAAGCCAGCTGGTTCAGAGGACAGATTGCTTGATGGGGGGCAGAGGCCCAGGGCAGAGGGGGCTTATGGGGGATCAGAGGAGAGAGAATGCCTCAAGTGCCCCAGCCCTACTGTTTACACAGATGGACAGGGCACCATGGCCCAAGGCCAACCTCAAATACACAAAGGCTCACACTACCACACACAGAAAAGCAACGAACAGGGTATTATGCAAAATGAGAAGAACTGTATATCAGATAAACAGACAGAGGAGTATAAAATACACAAAGTGTGTAAGGATGAAAATACAGATTCTTTGCTTAATGTACTCAGCAAGGATGGAAGTGTGACAAAATGGCCTTTTGAGATGGTGCAGTACACGTCCAACGAGCCATACGTATCTTACAGCTGTAACCCTCTATACTACCATTTCAAACACAAGGAGGGCAAAGTAAAAAGCACAAAGGCTATGGAGACAGATCTTGGTGTTGTCGACAAGCTCGCAGGCCAGAATGACAGAGCTCGGCCACAAACACAGGATGTTCCTGGAGTTAAATTAGGCATTTTAAAACCAAAGAGACCCAAACAGAGGACACAGGGGAAAAAACGTAGGTGTAAATTAGATGCTGTCAGGATCCGGCAAGTGGGCTGTGCATTCAAAACCTGCTCGCAGACAGAAGCTAGAGGACACTTTGAATTCCAAAGCACTCCAACCGACATGCCACAAAACAAGCAAGCCTGCACAGAGAGGAGGCACAAGCTGGGGAAGAGGAAAAGATCAGTGAGAGATGAGACTTCAAATGAAAGTGACACCCCAGGGCACAGCCTCAAAAGCATTGTTGTAAGCTCGCTTTCCGCCCCGGCACGTAAAAGGAAGAAATGTCAAACGATGAGGGGGCTTGTGTCGGCACTGCGCTTGGTAAGGCGAAGGCCTTTGCCATATTCTGTTCACAACACGACAGGAAGAGAGGATAATTATCGCTGGTATGACGACACCTACGATTCAAAGAGGGATGCTGCCTCAACTCCCACCAGTGACAAATCTGGGTCATGGAGTGGCCTGTCAGACTTAAACTCAGATGGGGAATGGCCTGTGTACCACACAGGGAGATGCTCCACCTCACCAAGATCAAACTATTTGTACCCTTTGAGAAAGGAGCACAGTCAGTCCAGGTCTTGCATTAGAAGTTCCTCTTACAATGATCCTCACTACAGTTATAGTCCATTCAGAGATTTTGAACATTACACAGACTCTTATGTCTACAATAAACAGAAATATTCAACAGTTTGTAACAGCCCAGATCAGCATGAGAGGTACAGCGTCAGAAGGCACAAAAGGTTTATTGAGGAGCATAAATACAGAGAGCATAGAATTCAACATACAGGCAGGCAGTTGTTTTATAGAGTCTATGACAGTCCTGAACCTCAAGAGGATGTCAAGGACTGGTGGTATGAAAGGCTTAGCCCTGTAGGTAGGAGGCACCGGGAGAGAGAAGAACTTCCTTGGTCAAGTCCTGAACGGTGTGAAGACAGGTGGTATAACAAGCCAGTGTCCATTCGTAGCCCCAGTTCCTCTAGTAGCACTAGCATCTCTGATCTTAGTGGGGACTGGTTGTCTAATTCTCATATTAGGCCATCTCCTACTAGACAGAGCCAGAAACATTGCAGTCATTCTGGATGGCCATCCGAGAGATTGGTCAAGACCAAATCCTCCCATTCACTTCTTAGAAAGAGGAGTCATTCACCCCCATCAGCTACAAGTAACCATACAGCTCAGACTACATCCTTACAATCAGGTGTTGGGATAGATCATGTTACAGACAAATCTAACCCAATGCCGACAGACCAGTTGGTTGAGAAGGATCCTAAAGTAAAGAAAGCAAATGTCGCTCTCTTGTTTCCACTAATTGGTAAATTACCCTGTATTAAGAAAGGGGCAAGAAAAATAAGGATTAATAAAGATGCAAGTGCCAGTATTAATAACCAGGTTCAGGTTCAAACATGTTCAACTGTTTCATCAAATCCACAAGTTATACCTCAAATTGACAGTAATACTCCAGAACACTTACGACACACAGATGGGCAAAATCCCAGTACATCCCAAGCTTGTCTTGAAAATGGCAAGGAGGATAGATCAACAGAAACCTGTGCTGCTTTAGCTCTGAATCCAGACAAAACGTTGTCACAAAAACTCAACATTAGACACCAAGAGGACAATGCAGAAATTGCAGGGATTCATTGTCCAAAACGTACAACCCCTCCCCTTTCAGAGCAACCAATCACCTTCACTGATGATGAGATTGAGAAGTACAGATTGCTTCAACTCCAGGCCCAGCAGCACATGCAGCAGCAGCATCTTCAAAAGCAAGCATCTGCAGACATGACCCATTTACCAGTACCAACTCCAGAGCCACCCGACCAGACTACACTTTCAGCCTGTCTGCCATACAGCATACTCCAGCCCTCTTCTCCACCCTCTTCTATTGCTCCACACCCTTCCCCTGTTGCCCTGCTGCCTCCCCTTCATCCCTCTCTCTCTCAGGCCCATTTTGCCCCTCCAATTCCTGCTGCCTTTTTTTCAGCACCACCTGCTACTGTGTTGGCAGCTCAATCCCTCCACCTGATCCCAGCCTCATCCCTCCACCCTGTTCACCATCACCATAATGTTCCTGGGTTGACTCTCCACCCCCTGCCTCACGCTTCTCTGCTCCCCACGATGCTCAGTCCAATGCCCATGGCTGCCGCCGCTGCTGCTGCTGTTGCTGCTGCCAGCACTCTGCAGATCCACCCCCTACTACACCCTCTGTTCCACAGCCATGACCTTCAACGCCACCCTGGACCAACCAGCTAGCTCTGGTCAGAACGAGAGGGAAAAGGGGAATAAAAAAGAATATAGTTTAGACTGATAGTTTAAATGTTCAACAAGACCCCTCCAAGTGTGCTGTGAACTTTCTGATCTTTAGGTTCTACGTTCAGCCAAAGTTCCTGTTGAGTAGTGATTTTTTTGTTTAATCTCTGTGTGTTGCAATGTCGACTCAAAGATAGCGGGACTTTTTACTTTGTTGTTTACTGTTCCATTCTTCGTACAGCCTTTGTCTCCCCACATTAACACACAGATGAACCTCTCCTGCCTCAGTGCACTATGATTTATCAGCAGTTGAGTCCAATCAGCATTTGGCTGAAATTAAGCATAACCTGAAGTCAAATTAGAATGTTAATGCCATTGTTTTATTTATTAAGAACTAGAGGAGATATCCTTGAGCAACCTTAAACTGACTAAGCAAAATGTACATGAAAATTCAGAAAAAAGCTTTTCATTAAAATGTTCTTTTTAGAATATGCAAATTTACATGATTATTTGGTGCAGAAATACAGCATGTGATTGAGCTATTGTATCTCTTAATGGATTTAGCAGTGTTCACCACTGGTTGAAAATGTCCCGTTTTTAATTGTTGTTTTTTTCCTGTGTTGTTTAGTAGGGTAGAGTACGTTTGTACTTGCTCAACTGTAGTGTGGACATGCAATAATGTTTTTTCAATCTATTTAAAGTGTAAAATCTTGAACTGTATTTATGTATTCATACTTTGTAATGTAAGTAATAACGAATAACATGCACTTGATTGTTCATACATGTTCAAGATGGTTTTTATTCACTCTTATTTTGGTAGAGCCAGACATATTTTCACCTGTAAGATAATGTCATGGGAATAATAATAAATTAAATGTCATTCCGAGAAATTACAGTTTTTTCATTACTAGTGTCTTTGAGGTCTAGAATTTAACTTGAGGCTTTTAAGGTTCAGGACCTTTAGGCTTTGAAAGACAGGGAGTAGCGATTGGCATTTTGCCTGGAGGAGGATTGTGGCTGAATTGGCATTTACCCACCTCTAAGAAACCCTCCAGAAAATGGCGTAATACATGTCGAATTTGGTGAATGTTAACACACCTTCATTTCAAATGAGCAGTGCTTCACTGATTAGATCTGAGGGACGGGGAGTTTGTGTTAATGATGCTTCTCATTGCCAGTAGTGGCCCAATAAAACAACTGCGCATTTGCACTAATTAACTCTCTCCGGTACGAGTCGTCTGCTCTGGCAAGCAAGCGATCTACTCTGCAGTCGCTCACTGGCACTAAACGGATTGGTGATTCATATCTCCAAACTCAAACTGTGTTGGGCCTGTCCTTTAATAAACACAGAGTGATGAAGGCAAAGTTGTTTCCTGCTGGATAGGAGCAATGACATATTTTAAGAAGCTGACAAGGTGTGTTGTTTTGCATTCGGTAACATTTCAGTGAGTGGAATGGGTTTCTCTTTCGAGTACACTTTATGTTGGAAATGCTAAGTGAAAACAAAAGGTTGCAATGATGGTCTAGGGTTGATTATAGGACACAAAGTATCCTACACAATGCATAGAATTGCAACCTTCATTGCTCTAGCAAGCACTTTTGGTTGTTTCTAAGGCTGCTGGAAAATACAAACATGGAAGTCAAAAGAACATACAGGACAGATCGATGGATGGTCACAGTTTGTCTGCTGCCTCTCTGACTGACCCTGGTTTGTGACTTAGTGGATCAGAGGTGAGTTGACAGCCTCCTAATGATTTTTAGAGACTCAATAGATTTTTTTTCCACGAGAATCCATGCAGATATCCGGTAACCCAGGCTACCTTTAGGAAGAGCCATAAGGAGAAGCAGTGTGTGGAATGGTTGCCCTCCCATGCCCCAAATTCAGCCTCTCTGCTGGCAGACCTGCTGCCGTGTGCTCATACTCCACAGGACAGTAGATCAAACAGACTGTATGAAATAGAGAGCGAGAATAATTAGCAGATGTTACAGAATAAACTCACTCTTCAGCTGCCCACTCTACGCAACCAACCAAACGTACTGATGAATACAGAATTTTCACGCTCAAAAAGAAATAAAGATGATGAACAGGGAGTGGTTAAACATGAAAGATGAAGAGAAGATGAGATGTACTACTCATCAGAAATGTTGTGAAAAACAAGAGGAATCGAAATAGTTACAAGCTTCAGGCATTTATTTCAAGGTGGTGTGTGTTTGATTTAAGACACATCATATATCAGTTCTTCTGATATGACCACAGAAATCCATATTCCATATCACTAAGCCTTGGAGCCAAATATAATCACAGAAGGGTTATGTAATGTAAAAGTTTGTACTTTTTCTAGAGCAAAACTTTCTCCTCATTATTAATTTCTTCTCCAGTAACTATGCAGCATACAGTAAGATAGAAGAACACTTCATGCCCCTCATAGTCTAGTGTCCTGCCAGCCCCTTATTTTAAATGCCACTGAAGTAGGGAGCCACTGTTTGCTGCTCAACGCCTGTGGGGACCACTCAAGAGTCTGTTTAGCATGTATCAAAGCTGTAGGACATCACCATCTCCACTGCTAAATGCCCAGTATAGTGCAGACAGTGTACATAGCTTCCTTGCTCATTCTTCCATTCTTAGCTTGCACCCTCCGGTAATAGTGTCTCACTGACACCACCCACCACAATCACTGAGAAATATCATATATTCAGAGCAGCAATAAGTCACCTCATCACTGTGAATTATATTTTAGTTATTCATGATTCATTGATTTAATTTTTTTATTATGTCTACACATTTCTCCTCATGTCCAAGGAGAGCAGACAGAAAGATGACCAAGGAAATGGACTCCTGCAGCTTTTAGAGGGGTAACAAGCAAATTGTTTTCTCTGCTGCAATAGCTCACAGTGTAATTGCGCACCGAGGGTGGGAATGAATTCACTAAGAATGAACCGCACACGCTGATAGCATTGTTTATTGGTACGTGCTGTCTGTAATGTGAGTGCTAGGATTTAGAGGATGCAGCAGACAACCAAATGTATTTCAGCATATTTAGCACCTGGTTAAACTGGTTATTGAATGGTGCTGTTCAGTCATGATGTAATTTTTTGGCAAATTCTTTTTTTTTAAATGGCGTTTTTTATTATTATTTTGAAGTAAAATAAAGTCTTTGTAGGCTTTCACACATAAATTATACACAACTTAAAAAGATTTCTGTCATGCAGCATTGGAAAGTCTGTTAAAATTTCCTAAAATTGTTTTTAGTGAATCGGATCGTCCTAAACCGAATTCTTGTGAAATTTTATTTAGCAGGAAAATAAAGTTTGTTGAGACATAAATTAGACACAACTTCAAAAAATTCTCACTTATATGTAGTGTTTGAAAGTCCTAAACAGACCTCTGTCTGGTAAGTACAGTTGAAAAATTGTCGTTACTAAACTGTTCATACTAATGAATCGGTTCCTACAGATGAACAGACCAAAGAATAAAGTCTCTAAATAGCATTTTAAGTATTATGTTATAATATAGACAAATATTCATTTCATCACTACGTTATCAACGCAGTTATATAAGTTATAGTGTATTGTAGTTTTTAAATGCATTTAGTGTAAATTTAATCGCTGACATTTGATGTTATCACCCTTGAGAACCTTTATTGTTTAAATGCCAGGAAACTGCAGTTCTGATTCAATTATATTATTGGATAAGTATACATTACTGTATATTGTAAGTAGTTAATGTAGTTAGCTGCTTTATCTGCATTTTATTTTATGAGTAGCTTGGCAAACTAGAGTGTAGCTTCCACAACACTAGACACTGATTTTGTTTTGAAATGCTGCACCAAAACTGGTGCAACTGCTTAGTTAATTCACCCTTGGATATTGCCGATGGAATCTCTCATGGTCGACCTGTTACAAACACTTGGTAGAATAACTTCATTCTGGGTTGCACACCGAGACGTTTCTTTACTCAACACTGAATGCTTTAAATAGACTCATGCCTTACCCAAAAAATATAAAGATGAGACATTAAATCAAAATGAAAGCTAAAGCCCATCTGTGCATAGGCTCTTAACGCCAGTCAAAACCCATAAAGCTCAGCCTTACAGCCAAACGGTAGAGAGATTCGACAGCCTTGGTGTGGGTAATCATCTTCTGTGCCGGCAAAATTAAAGTTTGATCAGGTAGAGCCTGTTTTTGATCCAGCTTTAAATGGCTTCACCCACCTGTGGAGCAGCACTCATCTGATTATTCCTCTTTTCCTTTATGTAAACTCTCCCTTTCTTCTGGCTCCCTCTTCATCATACCTCAGGTGCTCGACTGAGCCAATGACAAAGAGTGAAACAGGCACATGTGTGTGTGTATTCATGTGTGGTTGTCTTGTATTTCTGGTCCAGTTCCCTTGATTTGTAGTCTCATCCTTTTCATTTCAAATACAATCCATGGCTCTATTGGGCCAAAACTAATTTCATATTGATTCACATTGTGCACGAAAATCTAAACATATACACAACATGTTTACGTTTCCATTCTTGAGGTTGATGCAAGGTCTGACCCCAGTAATGACAGTGATTTATGCATTTATTTAAAGATATTCAGGAAGAAATGACTCACTTTTTGAATCTGTTGCCCTCACCACATCCTTTCCCCTCTCCCTCTCTTTCTGTCTTTCTTCTGCCAGAGAAACATTCAATGAAATTGTATACTTTTGAAAAGCTTAATTTGATTGCCTCCTACAAAGTGAATGCAGCAGTCAACAGTAGATTTTCAAAAGACCGTTAATTGATACAGAGCAAGCTGTGTGTTTTCTCTCCAGCACTTTAATCACAAACTCTTTTTATGTTCCAGTCTCATTCCCAGACTGATACATTTTTGTTCTACCGTCTAAAATTATGATTCCTTTAAATATAATTGTAGGCCTATATTTATTTTATTTGTAGGTTGTTGGTTAAATGTTAGAATGAATGAAAGACAATAATCATGAAAGATTTATCATGCCTGTGAGGTTAGTTGTACAACTAGTTATAAAAAATACAAAAATACATAGAGAACATTATTTAAGCTATTTAGATATTAAAATATCAGCTACATATCAGTATAATTTAGTGAAAAAGATTGATCCCAGTTTAAATAATTAACTAATAACATTAAGAGTCTCTGTTAGCCTATAACAAAATTTAGCATGCATGTACGTTATAGCTATACTCCAAAAATTCACTAGTAAAATGCCTACTTAGTAGTTGCACTAGAGTTGCATGTGTTGATTATGCATTTTATACACTTTTATACACACATTTTTTTATGTTCCACTCTCATTTCCAAACCCCCATTCCAGAAAGAGCCAAAAAGCGAGAATGCCAAAACACATTTTAATAAAATAACCAGATTAGTATTCCTGAGGGTTAGTGTAAGCTTTGCCCTGAAGCGATCATAACTCATAAAGTCATTTTCAGGAGGCCACTTAGTCCGCAGCTCCTCCTGTGACTCTGAAAGAGACCCTCTGCTGTGCTCTATATATATCATTAAAGCCATAAAGATCTGTGAAATCAAGTCTAGATGTTCTGAAAACGTGCTTGCACTGAAACTAAATGATAGACTAAAACAAACTAATTAACATAACCATAACTCTATAAGTCATGCAACAAAAATTATTGAAGTAAATCATAGAGAGTGCAAGTATTTCTAATTCACATTCTCTTGTATACTTGCAATTTTCATTTGTAAATCTCTTAAAGTGACAAATTGCCCAAAAATGAAAATTCTGTCATAATTTACTTATCCTCATATTGTCTTTCTTCTCTGGAATATATTTTTAAAAATCTGTCCATAAAGTGAAAGTGAGTGTGTTGTTTTGGACCCCATTAACTTTCATAGACTGGACTAAAACAGTTCTTCAAAACATATTTTGTATTCTACAGAAGAAAGTCAACACATAAGGGTGAGTAAATGATGACAGAACTTTAATTTGTGGGTTAACTATTATTTTGTTTCTTGTATCGGAGCAATGTATGAACTTGGTTTTCAGTCAAATTTTTGGTCGCTAACAGGATTTACATATTGATATAAGACATACTGTGGTTATCTTTGAAATGCAGCGCTCACACTTTAGTTGCACATGTAGATGATAAACAATGTTATAGAGACATATTTAGGCTACAATTTAGACATATGTACTACATAAAAAAACTATTAAAATTTGAAGTTCCTACATCAGCTTTAACTTTGTTACAACGCACGTTATTCATCTCTGGGCCATGTTTCCCCTCTCCTTTCTCCGACAGAGTGAGAGAGATTTTGGGGAAACTCGAGCAGTAAGAGCCTTATCTCAAGGCGCCATGCATAAAAACGAACCATCTCTCACCACACAAGAGCACTACATCATGAAAAAAGCTGCTCGGTAGTTCGCACACGACCTCAGCCTGGGGTTCGAGCCAGCTGGCTACAACAGGCAGCATTAGCAATGTTCGGTTTAGTTATTCAGTGCCTAGCGCTGATGATTAAAGAGACCCAGGCAATGGGCAAGACCTACTCTGTGTGCGAGCGTTAAAGAGAGCGAGCAAGAAAGGAGGCTGAGGGAAAGAAGAAAAAAGCAAGTACGAATATAAGAGAAAATAAAGCGCTCACTAGAAACTTCCTCCTTAGGATTGTCTGGTACAAGCTGTATCGCTGTAGATATGCTTTTGAAGTTTCTTCTTTTCTCCACTCCGCTACGAGCAAAGCTTTCTTAGGCCAACTAAAGCGACTGCACGTCTGCCGTCTCGCTGATACATATTCATACCTGTGAGCTCCCCTCATGAGAGAACGGGCTTTTGAACCAGCGTCTCACTGATGTGCTCTCAAGTCTCAGACAACCTGAAACTATGGCACGCTACAAAACTTCCAGGGAAAAAAGATAAAGTCTAGAAAAATGGCTGACTATCTTCAAATCTCAACAGAAATGAAGACGCTTACGTGCGAGGAAGGGAGAGGATCAGTAATCTCGCTGGCAGATGATCATAGTGGGTAAGGTGTGGGGAGATGTTCTCACTAATCAACTTGAATGAGCGATTCTGACGGTGAAGCTCTGACAGCCTCTCTCTCAAAAACACCACTCATCTCTTCCTGCGATGGAAAGACTGAGGAATAAGATTGAGGGCCGTCTGTGACTGAAAGCTTGAAAATTACCCATAGTTAATTGGGTGTCACTCTTGCCCAGACATGACTTTATTATTAGTAATACCAAGTTAAAATTAAAATATAAAGGTGTGTAAATTTGTGCTGTCGAGTGCTGCAGGGATGATTTGTTGGCTAAAACACAAACGAGTCAGCATTTTAGCACTTCTGGTTCCATCGTCCTTTGGTCTATAGATATTAAATGGGTCTTTAGTTTCAATTTCTGTGGTTAACACAAGATATTTTCACAATTTATTCGATGACATGAAATGCATAAGTAATACTTAGGTTTTTTTTTTTAAAGCTTTTACTTATGAAAAAGGCAGCTGCTTACAAGAAGTAAATGGGACTGCATAGATTGTTGGGGACATTAACGTCATCACATAGAACAGGTTAACTGTCACTAGTCCACCTTCACAGCCTTGTTGTTTTTAGAATTGCAGTCTTGCAAACTATCATAACTCAAACTTTCAGGGAAATGTATTTTAAATAAAAACGTAAAGAGTTATCGGAAGCTTAGTGAAGACATGAGGCCATGGTGTAGTTGTTTACAGCCTACGTTTAGCTTTTTATGTATTTAGTCTTCAAAATTAATAAAAGTCGTGTTCATTTGTCAAGATTATCATGATGAGCAAAACAAGAATCATATACTTTTGTTGATCACCGAGCTTATTTTCTGCAATAATCCAATTGAAAAATCCTGGGGTTTTGTGGAGGTAACCAGGGTGATGCTAACTTCTGGGTTTGCCTATAGAAAATATATCATCACTCATTAGAAAACACATTGTACCACTCCATTCACTCCATTAGCTGAAAAGTTCACGTCAGAGCTTTTAAACAAACACAAGTGTTGAAAATCCCATAGTGTTTATATAATAGGCTTTTTTATGCTATGAAATTTGTGGTATTATCCTGCTTAAACCAGCGTAAACTAGTTTGCTGGTCTTACACTCTTAAAAGTAAAGTTTATTTATTGGCTTTGGTGGTTCTATGAAAAACCCTTAACATCCATGGAAACTTTCCATTGCAAAAAAGGTTCTTTGTAGTGGGAAAATGTTCTTCAGATTAAAATGTTCTTCACTTTTAGGAGAGAAAAAAATGCATTATAATAACTGTTATTTTTAGAACTGTTCACTGAATGTTTGGAACTTTTTTTAAAGAGTATAGCTGGTTTAAAATGGAATCCCAGCTGGGTCATGCTGATTTTCAGTGCCAAAAAACCCTCTAAAACCAGACAGCAGACCTGTCTGATCAGATTTGGAGACCAGCTAAAGCCAGCAAAATACATGTAAAGAAAAAAAAAGATGCTTCTGCCAGGGTTAATTTTTCTAACATACAGATGACACCAAAACTGAAAAAAACATGGCCTAAAAAGGACAACATTTCAGTTAAGTTTACAGGCATTAAAACAAAAAAAAAAATGACACACTCAACCTTTAAAACTTGTACAGAAAAATAATTAACGCTCACCCAACATTGTTACTTCCTTTCCCACAGCACATCATCTTAACTGACCTCTGAATGCTGCTGTCAGATGAAAATTTTGATTTGTTTGAACCACCAATCAAAGGTAGGCTATTCACTGGGTTATGTATGAGAAAAGGGCTGTAAGCAAGTATGTGTGTGTGTGTGTGTGTGTGTGTGTGTGTGTGCGCATCCGCCTCTGATTAGAGTCTGATGGAGACCCCGGGGAGCTAATCAAAATGAAAGAGAAACTGAATGAGGGAGAGTCCAAGGGAGAGAGAGAATGCTGTAATCAGAGTTTTTATTTGGGTTGATGGTGTGTGTAAATCATGCCCTGGCCTGGCTCTCGGAGCATCAGTGGAAGCCCTGGTGATCAGAGCTGTGAATGAATGCCTTAAGTGGATGTTTTTGCCGAGGAGGGGTCCTGCGTCGCGCTGGTTATGGAACATTAGGCACAGCGCCTGAACAAACAACGCCCGCGGTCTGCTGAGATTTGTGCTCTCCTGCATTCATGGGCACCTGCTTCAGAACAAACACAGCCCAAAGTCCTTGCTCTTAAAGATTCTCACACAACAAAACAAAAGGCTTGCTTTCTGCTTTCCCAAGAATATAAAAGTTGGTCTTTTTAGCTTTTTTATTATAGTTATGTGGGCCTGTTATCAGAAAAGAACATACTATTATAGTATATTGAACGACCCATATATCATGGACGGGTAGTGTTTCTAGAACTGTTTTGTGAACAGTATTTTTCAAATAGCTTATTGTGGGAAAAATATGTGTACTCTGGAGGATGTAACATAACCCTTTTATGTAACGTTAATGTACACCTATTTTTTCCCCACAATAAGCTAATATTTCTTCTGAATAAGAGCCTGCAGGCAGATCAGTGGGTAAAAGCTCTGTAAAGCTTTGCAAATCTACATTTGTACTGACAATCAAAACAGGGAATCAATTCTGAGAATAACATGTTTGACAGAAAAAGTGAAGAAAAGTGATCAAAGTTTTCCACCGCAAGCGTTTTTGAGAAATGAAAGCCTAATCAATATCCATACCACTCTGCTGTCTGTCAAGGACTATAGCGCTGGCTTTGTACCTTTGAGATCTGCAGGTCTGCATTTGTGAGGTCCTTTGTGTGCTGCTGTTGCAGAGGTAATGGCTCAGCTTTACGTTATTGCTTGACATGAATGTGCTGCTGTATCCACAGAATTCAATTAGGAAGCCAAAGCAATTCCACAATCACTACATTGGCCTTTTCACCCTCTCTCTCCCTTTCTCATTAGATCCCATGTTTCTTGTTGTCTGTCTCTCTCTAACGCTCTCATTCGCATCTTAATTTGCTAACACACACACATTAATGTTATGATGCACTTTGCACCCATCCCTCCTGCTGATATCCCTCCCTTGTCAAATTAGCTCCTTTTGTTTATGTGTCATTTCCCCTGTAAAGTCGTTGGGTTCAGATACATTTGCGGCATCGCGAATTGTTTTCTTAATGCAATTTAGATCTGCAAAATCATGCAAATTCAACCATTTTTCAGCACGGGTGATAAGAAATAGAGAAAAAAGAGAGAAATATCGTCAGTCTAAACCTTTCTCTCCGTTTTCAGCTCTTTCTGACAAAGTGCCACGTACCCAACTTTCAGTTCTGCATCATTAAACCTCAGAACCAATTTACTGCAGAAAGTGCCTAATCACAAGGATAGGCCTTTTACTGCTACATAAATCACATGTCAGGAGGTGCTTTTCATTTTTTATCAGTGCTACTTTCTTTTTCTCCTTCTCTTGCTCAATTGCTTAAACCCTTCCTCCCAGCATCCCAGCCCTTGTGTTTTCCCTCTTCACACAAAATACATAACTTGTTATTTGTTATTTTTAGTCCTATAAGTTCAATTATCCAGAGCAGTGAGAAAAACCCAACCACATCTAATCATATTGTCAATTTTTTTAATTTACCTCACCAAAACACGTTAACTTAACTAGTTGAAATAATAACGCGATTAAAATATTTTAACGCAGTTAACGTACTGGCCCCGCCCCCAGACCTGTACATCATCATCTTACATTTTATACAGTTGACTGTTGACAAATAGGATGCAGGGCAACAACTCCATGAATGCAGTTATGCCCTAAAATTAAATATATTGGGGCAAAAAATGCCCCTGTATGAGTTTTTGTCTCATTTATATCATATGATAAGCGATATCACACGAGCAGTGAGAGCAATATCACATGAGTGCTGTTTTTGTCACGAAGAACACGAGTGCAAATGTGATTTTATATAACAGTTCAGTAAATCAGAAGTTAATATTGTGCAAAATTTAAGCACATTATTGTGTTTTAATTTTGTTCAATTTTGCCAACGAAAATATTACCTAAAAAGCCACAGCGGAACTGTTGTGCATCTCCGAGCAACACAGCAGTGTTCGGTTTCTGAATGAATCCGCGTTTTGAACCAATCGTGTGAACCAAAGAGCCGTTTCAAGAGCCGTTTAGTGAAATCCTGAATGAATCAGCCATTTGAACGAATCGACTCAAAAAAACATTTACCGCCAGTTGCTGGCAGTTTTAGTTTCTTCTTTAGAGTATAATTTCATTTATTAAAAAAATAAATAAATAGTAAAAAAAGAACATTAAAAGGATAGTTCACCAAAAATAAACAAATAGGGTAGAGTGGGGGAAAACACCCCTTTTAAGGACTGTGTAATTTTTTTCTGTAAAACAAATGTTAAATGTGTTCAGAAAAGTTATCAAAGTTTTAGTGACACTGACATAAATGATAAACCAAGTATGAAAAATATCCAGAGTTTTCATTGTTATTAGATTTTTAACAAAAAAAAATTTTGTACCAAGGGGGCGTTTTACCCCACCTATGGGGCAAAACACCCCAATGGTGTCAGACTCTGTTTTGTGTGTGTTTTCCTCCCCCCACGTGCTCCATGTTATTTTTATGCCCTTATTTGGTTATCTTCCTGTTCCTGTCCTCATTATAGTTCATTAGTTTCCACCTGTGTTTATTAATCATCTCGTCAGTTCCTTTGTTTGCTCCATTACTTAAACCCAGTGTTTCCTAGTGTCTAGCGTCTGGTGTTGTGAAATGTCTTCTGGTCTCCTCGTTGTTCTTCTGCCTGTTTTGTATGCCCGTTGACTTATTAAAGTCTGTTTGTTTTGAGTTCATCCTGCAACTCCTCGTCTCCTTGCTGCCCGCTCCCTGTGAATCATGACAGAATACCGGACCAAGACAGTAAGCGTTCTCCCCTTTTTGTTTTCTCTTTTTTTTTTTTAAAGTGTTTTCTTTTAATTTTTCTAATGGATCCCTGGAGCAATTATTTTCTATTTATAGAATTATATTCTATCTATTTCTATTTCTGAGGGGATTTCTCAATGGATGCCATTGGCAGGGTCCAGGAGGACCCTGCCCGATTACATCAACCTGGCTCGGTTTGTCAGCGGATCCCGTCTCCTCGCCGCCAGGCCAGAGGCATCACCCATTTGTTCTATCCATCCAAGGTCAAGCCCACTGGCCGTTCATAAGCCAAGCCTGCCGGCCACGGCATTCTCAAGCCTGCCAGCTGCGCCATTTACCCTTAGCCAAAGGAGGAGGATGAGGAGAAAAGGACTGTTCTCCACCCTCATCCTAGCCCCTGAGTCCGCTCCACTGTCGGCTCCAGCCCCAGAACTTGCTCCAGTGTGGGCTCCAGCCCCCAAATTCAGCCCAAAGAGGGCTCCTGTCCCCGAGTTGAGCCCACGGAGGGCTCCTGTCCCCGAGTTGAGCCCACGGAGGGCTCCTGTCCCCGAGTTGAGCCCACGGAGGGCTCCAGTCCCAGAGTCTAGCACAGAAAGGGCTCCAGTCCCCATGTCTAGCCCAAAGAGGGTTCCAGTCTCCATGTTCAGCCCAAGGAGGGCTCCAGTCCCCATGTCCTGCCCAAGGAGGGCTTCTAAAGATGATATTCTCCCCAATTATTTTTTTGGGGGGTAGTAGGGGTCCGTCTGCGGAGGCCGGCCCGAGTGCCGAGGGCGGGCTCCCCGAGCTCCCTGTTCTGCTATGGCCTCCTGAACTGCCTGCTCCACAATGGGTCCCCGAGTTCCCAGCTTCGCCATGGCGCCCCGAACGGTGTTAAATGTCTTCTGGTCTCCTCGTTGTTCTCCTGCCTGTTTTGTATGCCTGCTGATTTATTAAAGTCTGTTTGTTTTGAGTTCATCCTGCGTCTCCTCACTGCCCGATCCCTGTGAATCATGACACATGGGTGGAGTAAAATGCCCCCTAGAATACATTTGATGTTTAGAACAGAATAACTACAGTAGGCTAATTGCCCGCTGGGGGCGTTTTACCCCACTGACTAGGTTTGAGAAATAAATTATATCATTCTGAAAATATGATTATATTTTTATTAAATAACACGTACTCCCTATATGCAGGTCCTCATATCATATATATAACTGTGATGTTCTACAAAACAACAAGCTTTAAAACCCTTTTTTTCTTATTGCTGAAAATTAGATCATTTACTGTGAAATCCGTTTTCTCTTCGGTGCATCACCAGTGTAAGCTTCATGGTGAAAACTTCTACATCACTCTTGTCAACATAGTCCACAGTTACAATAAAAATGTATCTGGACTTTATCTTGTGGTTATTTTGGGATAAACAGTAGGGGGTGTTTTACCCCACTCTACCCTAAGTAAATTCTGTCATTTACTCACCCTCATGTTGTTTCAAATCTGAATGACTTACTTTCTTTTGCACAACATAGATATTTTGAATAGCCTACTGTTGGTAACTAAGCTGTTTTGGTCACTAGTCATTTGGTCACTTTCATTGCATGAACAAACAATACTGAGATGTTTCTCAAATTGTCTTTTATGTTCCATACTTTGTTAGGCCATTGTAGCCTAAACATTTAACATGATAATAGCTTTAAATCATCTTTAATTTCACAGTCAAATTAGTTTGTGATTAATTAGATGAATTAATCATAGCACCCTGTAATTAATTAGATTAAAAAATGTTATCAACTGACAGCCCTAGATTTTATACATAAAATATCACAATTTAACACTAAACAGGTAACACTAACGAGAATGGTTAACACAAGTATAAACCTTATTAACTTTCACCAACAGCTGTATATTCTCCATAAGCCTTCATTTTATGCTAAATTTCATTTAACACCTATATAATTAAATATTCAGGTGCAAGAGTCCAACAAACAGTGATGTACTGTATATATAAACATAAATTGTAATTGTAATAAAAATGAATAAAAATTAATTTTTAAAACCTAACATTAAATTTACTTTACTTTTCAGTGTCTCTCCCTCCTGTCTCCCACTTGTCTCTTTCACCCATGTGTTGTCTGCCTAATCTTCGTCATTCTCTCCCCTCTCTTCTCCTGCTTTCTTTCATCTTTTTAAAGTTTTTCTTCCTGCTCTTCTCTCTGCCTTACTTCACATCTATCTGTATTCTCTCATTACTAGGATTTCTTTTCTAAACACTCAGTTGCCAGAGTTTTTGTTTGTCGCCTGTTTGTGGCAAATATATTAAGTTTTCTTTTGCAACTCTCAAACAGTTTATGCTTTTTAAACACAATGGAAGCAAGTTTGTCACACAACAATGATCTACCTGTGACTGTAGCTAAACGAAACGTGGATGAAACACTATAAACCAGATTTTATCTTGAAAAACATCTCAGCATAATTTTCCTTCCTGTTTGAGGGTAAACAAAGAGAGATGTCTCTCCATTGTAAACATTGTCTCACTTTTTTCATGCTGTTTTCATCTTTCACTTCTGTGCACAAGCTTTTATTATTATTTTAAACCAATATTTTTCAAGTTAATTTCTTTATAATGTTTTTTTTAATGAATATCTTATGTTGTCGACATCAAAGGTTTTACGTCCAATCAATAATATTTTAGTTCAAATTCATCTGTAACTTAGTAGAAGCAGCAAAATTAGGGAGATATGGTTTTGTGCAGTGAAATTGTCTTTTCAATGAATGAAGGAATAAATAGTCAATTTATTCTTCTTTTCAATACAATATCTTGTCTAAATGACAAACTGTCATCTGGAATAATGCTTAGACACCTAAAAGGGGGCACAATCAATTTCAGTTGTAATACTTTTAACTTTTTTAATTAGCAAAAACCAATTCTGATTTTAATTCTTTTTATTTCAGCTTCCTCTAGATAAAAAGCACTTTAAACGAGTTAGGTTTGTAATATTTAAAAAGCGATTAGTACTTTTCTGAGGCAATTTTCAGCCTTCCCTTTGCTCACAGTCATCTTTTCACATCTCCTTCACTTCATTCTCTCTCGTGTTTTTATTTCCACTAAAGAAACGAGCTGATAGGTAGAGGTGAGGATAGAAGACGCAGAACAAGGGGTGTGCAAACGAGGGAGAGAAGGGGCAAAGTGATGGAGGAGAAAGGGGGGCAGGCGAAGGAGTGAAGAAAGAAAGGAAGGAGAGATAAATCACATTGTCACAGAGTTTCCTGCTGTCTGCAGATGACTGATTAAGTCATTCTCAGAACCACAGCATTGGGGCCCTCAGCATGAGCACCATCTTTCTCCTGCATTCTTATTATCCTCTCCATAATTTACTGCTTATGCGTATGTGTATGTGTGTGCGTGTGTGTGTTTTCTGCACCAGACCAATTGATTGCTTCGCCCCGTGCCAAGCAGAGGGAAATAAAAGATTATTTCTGAAATCATATTTGCACAGTTTACCTGGTCGCTGATCAGCTTTTATGCTGGAGGAGACTTTTGAAGGCTGTAGTAGTTGAAGGCTGGAAGAACACCTTAAAAAATCATTTCCACATGCAAAGGTGAAGCTTTGAGGTTGAGCCTTGGCATACTGCCCTTTCTGCACTGGCATGGTTTTAAACTGAATTGGCAATATAATTCAACCAGCAGTAAAAGCTCCACTCTCCTTAACACCTTTCAGTGGAGTCATTGGTCAGAGCAGACCGCACTGGTCCTGTGGCCAGCAAAGACATGTTTATAACAGCCCGACTGAATGCATTGTCACAAAGAAACAAAGCCTTTCCTGGTGAGAGATTATGCTTCAAATGCAGCACTGGAGAATTAGATTACTGTAGTGTCAAGGTGAATAAAAACTGTGCTACTAATGTTACTTTCACTTTAGAGGTCTCATCTGGGACTCCTTCTGAAATTTTTTGACAAATTTAGACAAAGATACAGTAATTTATAGAAAACATACGGGCTAGTTGTCAAACTTTTTATTCAATTGCATATTTCTCTGCTGTTGACAAGGAAAACTATGTATGTTTGTTGTCACATTGGGAGCCTGCTTTTAAACTGCATATCTTATTTAATGGCTACATTTACGCCTAATTTAAACAGCTTGTATGAAACAAATGAAGATATTGTCATTTTATAAACAATATTTAGACAGTTTTGAACTAGATGTTTGAAAACCAATATCAAAACCAATATCCACTGGCATAATCCAAATGTTGTTTCAAATGAACCATAAACTTGGTGACGTGTGTGTCTACAATCTGTCATCTGGGAACATGAACACTGGCACACACAGACAGACACACAATGCCTTTGAAACTTCTGCTGCTGTGTGTGGCCTGATTGCCTGCCATTCTACACACTATATGCTGCTTTTCAAAGCCAAATAATTTTCATCTCTTCCATTCACTCATTCTCCATCTCTCTCTTTCATTCTCATCCATTTCTTTTTCCTTCTATTCAAAAGACTCAAAGATATTGTAATTTCACAGAGATTTGGCTGACCCTGGCAGCCTTTAGGGAGGCAAGAGCCAATGTTCTATGGCGGATATTGAATTTAGACGTGTGGAGCTCCACAGACTGTGAGGGGGAAAATAGCTCCCCACATCTCATTAGGCACCGCGATCCGGATCCAAGCACTGAGCTGATAGAGCCAGTGAACGCATCAGAAAGGTTTCCTTGATACCCATTCGCTTTTTACATTCAGGTATCAGGATCATCTCACAGGCAAAATGTGAGAACAGAAAAAACACGTTCATTTTCAGAAATACCAGAACCAAATGACGTTCTTCACAGCACTAAAATATAATTCTGACAGAATAGGCACTATAAATGGACACATCTGCATCTATATTTAGTAGCTTCTGCTAAAGAATAGTATGTGAGTTATATTAATTATGAGTAAATTAAGCAAAGAATTCAAACTTGATGAAATGTCACACAACAGGACACAGCAATATAGATACGATCCACCTTCATATAAAAGGTATTTCAAGCTTCTGGAACTCATTACAGAAGTGTTTAATATACTGTACTAAAACTGAATGTTCACTATAATTAATAATTTATTACCTTACTAAATAATATAATGGTAACAATTTATTTTAAGGACAAATTCTCACTATTAACTAGTTGCTTATTAGCATGCATATTACTAGCATAGTGGCTGTTTATTAGTACTTTTAAAGCATATATTAATGCCTTATTCTGCATGACCATATTTTAGACCCCTTAATCGTACCCCATAGCGAAACTTAATAACTACGTTACTAACTATTAATAAGCAGCAAATTAGGAGTTGGTTCAGGGAAAACTCATTTCATTTCTCTAGTGTTACCAATATAATTATTTGTGATCAATATCGCAACGTGACAAAGAGTTTGCTACTACCAAGGTTTCCTGTGGGTACATATTATAGCAGAAGTTTGTGTCATTTCCTGGAACACTAATTAAACAGTGTCACAACACCACTGTTAAAGCACAAAACATAAGTGAAATTACAGTGCAAATGATTCTTATGAGCCGCTTGCTTCGTTTGATTAATGTTGTTTAAAATATTACTGAGGCCAGTTTTGGATTGCATTTAAAAGACTCAAAACAATGTCTATACAGACAAATTGTTTTAAATCGATCTATTATTGAAATCATCTCATCATTTGGCAATGTAATTGCACTTTTTCTCCAAATAGTCCCATTTATTCCTTAAAAGCACAAAAATGTTAATGGCACTAAAATTGGAATTCAGTTCCCATCTGTAGTTATGACATCCTCTGTTTATCCTCACAAGCCTGAGACACTGCACACATAAGCAGTTCGAATTATTACAAACTGTTGTGAAATCTAATTCACTGCCACATTTACATTGCAAATTGTAGTTAATCTGCAGATTACACAACTAAAACCCCAAAGTGTATCTTTAAATCATCTTGATTCAGTCAGATTGCTGTGTGTTTGTGCGCCTGTCTCTAAAGATTTAAGTGGCATCAAGTCAGACATCTTTTTTTCAAACAGTATGTGAGTATTTCACGCTATTATGTTGTTTCATAAAAGCCTATATTGCAAAAGACTGTGTTGATAAACAGATTTAATGTCAATTTTCAGCATGTTTTCTGCTGAGTTTAGCACACTATGCAAGGCAGAAATAGGCTCTTGGGCAGACAGTATGAACACTGTAACCTGTAATACGTGGTGCTTTTGAGTGCGATGTGAAACGGTGTAGGACAGTTCAGTCCACTTACACACACGGCTGTGACTTCAAATGACATGGTTTATTACTTTAGCCTCTTTGAAGCTGCTAATGTGTCATTTTGACATGATAATAGCTGGCAGATATGACATTGCATGAGCAGCTATTAGTTTCATTGTGCCGCAGGTATTTGTGTCTAATAACTGCAGTTTATTTGTGGCACACTGTTTGAATGCTTCTTTTTGTCCTAACTTATCCATGCAATCATCTCTCTATCAGCCGTTCCTACGCACACTTGTGATTTAAATACCATTTCCCTGCCAGTCGAATCGAATTGAATGGAAAATCACATTAAGCTTGGTGTCTAGCTTCACACATACACAGTCTTTTGAATGTCAGTTTCTTTTCTGGTCAATACTCACTCTGCCACCATCACATCTCACTTACTCCATACTACAATACATCATGGCAGTTGTCAGGATAAAAAAAAATAATACTTCTCTTTTTCCACTCTGCTAGCCAGCGACATTTACAAAACGACCAGGCCGAATGGCCCATTCAATAGTGTTATTTATTGAGATCAATCAAGCTCATTTAAGCTTCACTCAGAGCCACAAAACTCATTTAACTTTTCTTTGGTTCCCTGAATGTCAAAGTGAACAACAACCATGCCCCCCTGTCTGCCGCTTTGCTCATGGTCTAAAAGATTTAGAAAAGCATTTAAAGGATGAGATGTCTTGGCATTCAGACGATGAAGAACGTCAAACACGCTTTGAAGAAGAAAAATATGATCTGAAAAATATGATACAATCTCCTGATGAAATGCCCCCATAAATGCACATAGACAGACCCATATTTGTTTTCAGTGGTAATGAATTTTGTCGGTAATTTATGAGACAGAGGAATCGTAAATTTTTTCATTTGCCATTGTTTATTGTTCTAATTAAGTAATGATTCAGGCTGGTTTTATCCATTTTACTTTTCTGTCTTGACTAGCTAGCAAACTTCTTCAAAGCCTGTCGCTTATTTCCTTTGAAAGTTACAGTGCGCTAAATTTCTTTCTTCCAAGACTGCAAAACAAAGGCAGCTGAAACATTCCACTTCATCATTTTAGTCCGGTAGAATTAATTAATTTGCAGATGGTATTTTCCCCTAATTAAATACTTTATCTCCTCTTTCTGCCCCTGACACACATATGTCCTTCTTCTAGGATTTCAGATGGAAGAAGAAAGGCAAGATGTTGACAGCCTTGAGGATGGAATAGCTTTCAGTTTTTAAGACATGCTCATACTGAAAGTATTCAGCTTGCCCATTAACTGATGAAGAGATACAACAAGGTATTATGTCAAATATATTTATTCATTTACTTTGCAAATGTCACTTCAGAAGTAATTTTACTGTGGTTTGTTTGTTTGCTTGTTTTGTTTATTTATAGTTATATATTTATTGCAACTGTGACTTTAAATTTAAACTTTATAGCACAATTATGATATCTTTTATTTTTAAAATATAATTTATTTGTATTTCATATAGTATGTTTTAGACCAATTTTTCCCAATTTAGTTTCATGTCTTGCAAGAAATCATATACACATTTAGTTGCCACCAAAGCTCACTCTATTTAGCTGTAGATTGTTAGATTGGTGCGCTGCCTCCAAAGCCTGTCTGAAATCACTTTTGGGAGGTACAAGTCAACTGGCTAAGCTTTTGGATGCACCCAACATATGCTGGTGTCTGGCAGCAGGGTGCGAACTACGGGGGAGCTAAGACATGGGCTCCCCTGAAAACGTGATTTGTGAAATGTTGGGGGGGTCTCAAAAAATATTGACAATGTGTTATTTTGACGTGCAATTTCAGTTTTGTGTAATGTGATCATCGTGGATTATTATGTGTAAAATTGCAAAAATATCATTCATTCATGCATGACGGCGATTTAAACCTAATTCACTTCAATAAAGATAACTATACATGCTATTCTTGTCATGAGCATCAAGGTGTGGGGGCGCTGCGGTGCAAATTCCACTCATGTTTAGTACATGTTAAAAATATAAACGTTGGACTCTGTGGTCGATTCTGTGTTAAGGTAAGGCATGTTATTCGCAATTATGTGTTGTGGCTGAGTTGTTATAGGTCTGCGTGACTCTCGATGTCTTAGGCCTAACTGAACGGAGGAATTATGGCATTCTTCTGTAGCCCGACGACGAGTAACTTTAACCGTTGTTCATGTGAACTCAAAGACAGCCTGATACTTTGTATATAGACTATTTGTGGGTGGCTGTTTGTTGTTTCACCCATCAATTCATGTTGATAAAGAATAATAGGGTAAATCCTGTATAGTGATTTATCCTATATAGTGCTTGCTTAAAGCAAGTAGTGCATACACTTGTAGCTTTTATGTATCTTTGTAAGCCATTGTAAGCCCTCTTTTGAGGCACGCGCAAGTTAATGTACATCATTTTGCACATTTTTGTATTCAAAATACCTTGGAGGCTCCTCTTTGAAGAATCAATTCAACTGCAATTAGACACAGGGACAATCCTTTCAGCACCAAAGGTGAGAGACACAGCCCCTGAACGTTGCTGCACACCGGTGCAAAAGAGGATGACAAATATGTCCTTGGTAGTGCCATCATAGAGTCCAGAATGCCAAATCCCCACACTAATTATGTGTCAAACCATAAGACTGACAACTCTATTAGCCTGTTTCTGTATAGCCAGAGTGTATGCGGTTGTCTTGTACAGATGAATAGGCTGATTATAAATGCTTGTCACATATATATGCATGATTCAAGCCTTATGCTTACCTTAAAATATCTGCAGGGACACACAAGTGAAAATATGCTTTTAAATCATCTTTCCATGCATTTTCACAGTGACCATGGGAATCAACGATGGTTACTCATAGCATTTTCTTATGTTTTCTTTTTGCCAAGTTAACAGGTGGGACAAATAAGTTACAGGGTGCATATTGCATTACTGTATGTAACATTTTACTTTTTATGTTTTCAAAGCCATTGCCAGTACCTTAGAGCAAAGAGCCAGACGGTTACTACAGAGAGCTACACAAACACCAGTTTAAACAGGGTTTTAATTAGGCTTCTCTTAATTCAACCTCTTCATTCCAATAATAATCCTTGAGGGATACCATTAAATTGACTTTTAATGTGTGTGTTTAAAAGAGCAACGCTAAGTAAATCTTTTCTGAAAAGCTCTGCACTGGTCTGTCTGAGAATGAGCTAGTGACAGATATTGAGTAAAACAGATATTTTACCTTATTTCACATCACAGTTATTAGTATTACTTAGATGCTTTTATAACTGCTGATTTCATCTGATGTGTAGAAATAATACCTTCTGAAATGAGAACGAATACTAAGAGCTTTCATTTGGCCTGAGGACATTGAAACCTATCAACCCCTCAAGAAACCAATCAGCGTCCATGAAGACAGTTCAAACAATAGTGATAACCAAGCACATTAAAATTTAACACAGTAATTGAAAGAGGAAAAGCAATAACACAACCACATAATCGGATGTTTGATGCTACAATACAATCTAAAACAGCCAGACTCAAAGTCACTGACATAAAAAACTAAGACTTTCCATTGTCCTTATCAGTCAAAATGTTGTTTGCACAGGGATATTGAAGGCGACTAAATAATATACACTTCACAGAAAATAATTACTTTTGCAGTTCAGACCCTTTTGTTTAGAAGAAATTTAACAAAATAATTAATGAAACACTTCCACTTGTGTAAAAAAAACATGCCCTTTGTTAATGAAAAATGCCCCATAAAATATTTTCCAAAATATCTCTGGCAATGTTACTTAAGAAGGGCCTGTAGCAATTATAAAACATATTTACATTTCCCATCGGAGAACAATTTTCCTTCAAGAAAATGGTCATTTTGACGTATAAAAAATGATAAATGAGGGTACAGCATACCACAAAAATGGTACAGCAATAGTACAAGGCTTAGGCACTGACATTGTTCAAAAAATTGTTTTTGAATCAAGTGGTTACTGACACTCCTGCAGGACAAACTCATTTCCTTGTTTTTCAGCCCTGCTGGCAGTAATTGATATTTACTGTGAGCTGATGAGTGACCATTAGTGTTACATTGATTAGAGGCAGAGAGGGAATAGACATGTGAAGATCTGATAATGAGACAGCCAGACAGTTTGTTTATGACAGAATAACACTGGAATTATGTGAGCATTCAGACACAGTAGACTGTAAGTCACATAATCCTGCATATTAACATTTCAAGTTAATAATTAAACAAAAAAGGAAGAGTTTTCACTCCACTTTTCATTTAGCAGGTATTGGATTTTAATTTTAGGGAAGATTTACGATTAGGTTTTCTAATCCTTTTTGGAGCTGCCATGATTAGCTTGGTAATTAACTCTTTGATACAGTTTCTGCCTTGAGATAGCGCTACTGTCCGTCTAATGCACTTTGTCGATTTAGTTATCCGGTTGTTGTGATGACACACATGTCGTAATCCTTTAATCCTTAAAATATTCTTTCTTCCCCCAGTTCTAATTAAACACTAATATTTGGATTAATTGGAGGTTGGCTGGGTCTCTGCGGAGATGGAACTGTGTGGGGCCTGAAGCTAAATATGTGCGGACGGATCTTTCAGCGACAACAAAAATGATTAAATTGCGGGTTCTACGAACTGTGATGTGCTCGCTAGTGACTCTATTCCCAGAAGGATCGGTCATTGTCCTGTAATGCACTCATGGTTATTGGTTGAATGATAAATAACACATTACATAAAGAATATGGAGTTTACCGGAGAGAAAATATGATAGTGAAGTCTTATTTTCATATACTGTCATAGAGAGATACAGACATACAATTTCATGCTGTCACAAAATGTGAAAGGTGAGAGATGTTTATTGTATCTGTCAATTTCAACTTGCCATTGGATTCCGATTTCCGTCAAATATGCATTGGCTTGGAATGAGAGCATAAAACAAATGACACATTCTACATTCATGAGAAGAGCCACTGTCATCGTCTGACAGAGCAGAATATAAAATGTACAGCAAAAACATTCCTCATATTTTCATTAAAGCGTGTGTTGAGTTTGAACACCTTGTCTAGGCTGAATATACCACTTGTTCCTGATGTAATTTAAAGGCTGTTACATCCAAACAAATGGAAAATACACTGAGGATTGTGGTGTTTACGTCTTGTAAAGAGAGAGAGACAGATGGCCACAACATTCCCAGTCTGTAAAAAACAAATCTCCAACAAGCAGAAAACATTACAGTTGTAACCCTGCCATGCTCTGTCTTTGGATTAAAATGGTGCTCAGTTGTGCATGTGTCTGTATTTTAAACTGTCTATGATAAGTTGCATTGTAATTTGACATCCAACACATAGCGAGAGATGGGTCCATTTTGTCTATATCGAGCTTGGCTTGTGATGGATGGCTGGTTGATATAATTGGTTTCAAAACTCCACTGACCATTCACACGCATGGAAGAGTCAGTGGGGGTGTTTTTGTGCTTTTGTCGAGGTGTATCTGTGACAGAGATTCTCTAGGGGGCTGGAGTTAAACCAAAGACTTGTCAGTAAAGTTCTTGGAACATCAGCTCTCTTGCACTCCTCACATGCTGCTGCTGGTTACTTAGAAGAGCTTCCCTGCAGAGAGGAGAGACGGAGCAAATCCTCCTGTCAGAGCTTCGATGTTTGACACAGTTTCGTTTCAGAGTGCAACACAGAGCACAAACAGTCTTGTACATTGGGAGGAGGGGAAACTTTTGAGGTTTTGCTCATTTACACAAAAGCTTTGAAATTTGGCCTCAACCCTCTTTCACATGTCAGCAGAAGATACTTATGTCTGTTAAAAATAGCCTATAATTCAAGTCAGATACAATTAAACTAGAAATCCAGAACATAATTCACTTGACATACTCTATGGTAAGATTATCAAGGATGCACATTAATAGATGAATATATACCAAGCAAAACAAGTCAATATGGAAAATAGCTTAGACTTACAATTGTTTTAAGTTTAACTTTGATTGGAAAGCAGGTGGAGACAAGTCACTGGCTGCATCCCAATATACATACTTCCCTACTAAATAGTAGGCAAGTGAATTAAAATTGGTATCAAATTCAGTATGTCAGTATTCATTAAACAGTAAGCAAAAATAAGTGACTTAACACTTCAGATGACATTCTGAAGTTAGCATCCAATAGACATTTTACTATCCCATGAGGTCATGGGAGAGGATTTGTGAATGGCAATGAAGCGACACAACTGATGATAGTAGGTCACATGACAATGACATGACAAATGTATGTTTGAACTACATTAATACGACACACATTCACACTATTTTAATGGACATGAAGTAATTGTTCAAGGAAGAACTCACTCAGGCAATATGCGATTGTGGACATAGAAGAGCTTTCTGAATCATTATGAATCATTATGATTCATTATGAAGTATTATGAATCATTCACTCAACCGATTTGTTTAAACACTGATTCATTCAGGCACAAAACAAGTCTTTCTGAGTGAGTCATTAAATCATTCACTCAACTGTTTTGTTTAAACTCTGATTCATTCAGAATTAACACATTTTGATTTGTTTTTGGTTGTAAATATATTAAAAAATCTAAAAGTAACTTGCAATATTGTGTCTAAAATGTTACCATGCTTGCAGTTTTTAAATAGCATTGATTGTAACTGAAAATGTGTAAAATTGATAAATAATGAGTTACATTTTAATTAGAATATATGATGAGTTACATTACAGTTATTTCCTCCCTTTCCCCTAGTTTCCACATAGAACAGATATGCACTTGTCCTCATATGCCAGTGTACAACAACAACAAAAATTCCCTTTGTGTCACTAGTAGTGTTTCTTTTATTCATTCAGCCTTCTGTGCTGCCATTTTCAAGGAGAGACAAGAAAACTCTTGGTTCAAACCCCACTAAACGTCCTTAACGCCAGCATCATGACTAATGCTAAACATCTTTTGTTTCTTTGTGTTTCTCAGCTCTCCTCCCATTTCCTTCTGCCAGGTGCCTCCTTTTAAGAGCAGCTTTGAGGGGAAGTCTTTACAGGATTAGTGTTCTCTGTTCGAGCAGCCTGACACTTGCTGAGCAATTTCCTGAATCTCTGTGTTGAGAATGTTCTAGAAAGTACACAGTGCTGACTACAGGATTATGCAGAGACTTGTTCCAGCCAGGAGCCAGACAACAGGTAAGCCATTCAAGATCAGCACTGCACTGACAGTGGAAATGTCACCGGAAACAGGTGCAATATGTTTAGCACCATGAATATTTTAAAACGCATTCAAAAGATGCAAAACAAAAGGTTTGTCAAGCATTGCAGCTGTGCTTTATATCTGTAGAAATTATTTCATTCTTAAGCTGTTCTCAACATAAAAAGATAATGGAAAACGTTGATTTCAGCAACACTTTCTAGAACTGAAGTAACTGCCTAATGCACATATTTAATACACACAAGAATAACCCTTATGAATTGCTTTAATGCAAATGAACCTATAGTAAGGGAATAGTACTCCCTCTACTGAGTGAAACGACCCATGTAGCAATTATTTTCATTTTAACGGCAAGGTCAAACCATTGTGAACATTTAAAACTGTCATTAAATGACACAAATTACATCACTCAGTTCTCCCCTCATTTCTCAGAAACGTATGGCTCTATTTTCAAAAGATGAATGGCAGAACAACCTCCTTTTTTCATAAAGTCGCTTGCCTTCTAAGACTATCATAACATATTCCCCTTAACCATCAATCCAAGCAAATGTATATTCAAAAGGGATGAATAGCATATATGATTTTTCAAAAGAAGGCCACAGTACCTCATTTTAAGAGGCTATTTTTAAAGAGGCCTTGGTGATTGGAGCACTAGCCATTCTTTTCATTCACACAAGCAATAACTTAGACACATTTATTATGCTGACAAGTTTCCTTTGCACAATTCGTTCTCCAATACAGAAACACAATGTTCTGAATAAGTACATGAGTAAAACAATGCACATGAGGCCACCCAGACATGTTTTTCTCTGTTGAACATGACTCCAGTGCATCAATTAATGTCTTGTGAAGTGAAAAGCTGTGTGTTTGTAAGAAACAAATCCATCGTTAAGACGTTTTGACTTTAAAACGTTGCTTCCAGTCAAAATACCAGTCCATAATCTATACAAAATTCTTCCTCCAATGAAAAAGTTCATCCCCTGTTGTCCTCTCACATCAAAATCCACCGACATATTTGTTTAGAACTGTTTTTGCTTGTAAATGGTGCTTGATCTTGGCACATTTCTCTCCTGATTTAGACAAGATGATGCTTTCACTGGAGAAAGTTTTTATATTTTTGGGGGATAGCGGCTGTGTTTGAAGTTAAAAATGTTTTCATGGTAGATTTGTTTATTACAAACACGCAGCTTTTCGCTTCACTAAATGTTAATCGATGGATTCGAGTCCAAGTTTTTATCAGCTCTTTGGACTCTCATTCTGACGGCACCCATTCACTGCAGAGGATCCATTAGTGAACAAGTGATGTAATGTAAAATTTCTCCAAATCTGAAACAAACTCATCTACATCTTGAATTCCCTGAGGGTGAGTACATTTTTAATAAATTGTAATTTTTGGGTGAACTATTCCTTTAAACTGACTAAAAATCAACAAGTAAGATCTGCTTGTTTTGTAATTTAAAGCTAGCACATTTCAACAGATATAGACACAATGAGTTTCATTTACATTCAGAGCAGATGCCCTTGTCGTGCCGGAATATTTTAAGCATACGTATTTGCAATTCATTGACATGACACAAAGTGAATATTGAGTAAATTGTTAGGCACAATAATATGAAAAATTATTAGCATGGAATAGGCAGAGTATTAAAAACTGACAACTTTAAAAAAGCATAAACAGCAAGGGAAGAGTACAGTGGCCGAGAAGTGCAAAGCAGATCACAATTCTGAAAACAAAAGAACAAATTACAAATGCAAATGCAAGTCTAAAAAACAAAATAACAATTCAGAAAACATTATAACAAGTCAGAAAACACAATGACAAATTCGAAAACAAAATAACAAGTCAGAAAACACAACAACAAATCAGACAAACCGGAAAAGGTTATAGTTTGAGACAGCGCCATTGGTTTGGGATTACTCACCGCTGACTGGAGGAGACATGTGTCAATCAACGTATACAGGAAGAACCAGCCGAAGAACAGCAGAGTCGTGGTAGAAAGTTCGGAGATGGTATTAAAGTAGTTCAGTTTAAATGTATTGTATGAATTGCCCTTACTCTGGAATAAAAATATGGGGTGTCTATTTACATTTAGTTAAAAGTGACTGTAAATCATCAGCTCCAGTGGCAGATGGATAAGTGTGTGACCTTGGCGTTTTGATATGTATATGTGTGTGGCTGTACATACACATATGTAGTTGTTTTTTGGTGTTTGGCTTAGTGTTATGTTAGAATCATTATTATACTCATACCTTTTGTTCTTTTAATATTTTTGAATAGTTTTTAGCTTTATTTTTTTTTTCATTTAAATGTTTTAGTTTTGAAATGTTGTTGTATGCATTTGTCATTTTTATTTTTTTGTTTTTTAGACTTGCATTTGCGTTTGTAATTTGTTATTTTGTTTTCAGAATTGTGATCTGCTTTGCACTTCGCTGTCACCGATCTACCAGCCACACATCAATCCAGCAATGGGCCAAATATTATCCAGTGACAGATGAATATACTGTACACTAAAGTGCTAGACTGGAAGACCATGCCAAGCCTTTGACACAGAAATAATAATAATTTTAAAAGATTTCATGACCACTTAGTGCTGCTTTACATGATTATGGTATTAAACATGCTCTGCCCTCTCACGTCTTTCCCGTCTTAAACAATCCCTCCCTAATTCCAGTCCCCTGTAAAAGAAGCCTCAATTAATTATAGTCTTAGTTGGCCTGAGTAAAGTTGAAAACATGAATTATTCATGTGTAATTTCTTGAAACAATGTGTGTGTGTGTGTGTGTGTGTGTGTGTGTGTGTGTG
>NW_015505545.1:187253-190913 GCF_001515645.1 Sinocyclocheilus grahami
AGAGAGAGAGAGAGAGAGAGAGAGAGAGAGAGAGAGAGAGAGAGAGAGAATGGATAATGTTTGAAGGGCCAACTCAGTGTTGCAAGACCATCTCTGTCATCTGTCGAGGCTTCATTCAGTCTGATTCTGTAACGTCTCGGTTACGTATGGTAACCCTCGTTCCCTAAAGGTGCGATGGTCAGATGACCGACGAAATTGGGATCTCGCTTAGAGGGACCAATCTACTTCGAATGTAAACTAAATGAGCCAATGCACATTGGCATGCGATTATTGCATCCAGCTGCTGCTGATCACAGCGTGAGTATAAGTAGGCAGCAGATGCAGCACATATTCAGGAGGATGCAACACCTCTAGTTGAGTGAGCGCGCAACCTGAATGGGCAGGGCACACCCTGTGCCTGACAAGCCAGGGTGATGGCATCCACTATCCAGTGGGCCATCCTCTGCTTTGAGACGGCATTCCCCTTCTGCCGGCCTCCGTGACAGATAAAGAGTTGGTCTGAGGTCCTGAAGCTTTGCGTCCGGTCAACGTAGCCCCTTAAGGCTTGGACGGGACAGAGCAAAGCCAGGGCTGGGTCTGCCTCCTCCGAGGGCAGCGCTTGGAGGTTCACCACCTGATCCCTGAAGGGAGTAGCGGGAACCTTGGGCACATAGCTGGGCCGGGGCCTCAGGGTCTTATATTGCTTATATTGACCAAAAAATAAATAAATATATATATATATATATAATTAGTCCATAATACTTTTGTAACATTCTAAAGCCATACAGTACCTTTGTGAGATGAAAAGATCCAAATATTAAGTTGTTATTCACTATATGTTCAGATTTAACATTGCCTCAGGGTCACCTGGGAATCAGCCGGCCCGAACTCTAGGCACGAATCGTTGACCGAAAATGCATGCAGGTCCCCTACCCTCTTGATGGAGGCCAATGCCAGCAGGAGCAGAGTCTTCATTGAGAGGAACTTCAGCTCAACTGTCTGCAAAGGCTCAAATGGGCCCTGCTGTAGTGCCGTGAGCACTAGAGTCAGGTCCCAAGAGGGTATAGAGGGCGGCCGTGGAGGATTTAACCTTCTCGCCCCCTTAAGGAACCTGACGACCAGGTCATGCTTCCCCAGCGACCTCCCTTGTACGGGGTCGTGGCTAGCAGCAATTGCAGCGACATAAACTTTCAGGGTGGAGGGAGACAGCCTTCGCTCCAGCCCTTGCTGCAAAAAGGACAGCACAACTACGATCGGGCATCTTCGGGGGTCTTCTCGGCGAGAAGAACACCACTCAACGAACAGGTTCCACTTCAAAGCGTAGGCGTGTCTCGAAGACGGTGCTCTCACTAAAGTGATGGTATCAACTACCTCTTGGGGTAGGCCACTCAGAACCTCCGCGTCCCGTCCAGGGACCGGACATGAAGTTTCCAGAGGACGTTGAGAGTGACCGACTGAAAGGAACCTCGCTTTGTTCCTCTTTCACAGCTTTCATCCTCTTCTTTGACATTTCTCAGCTTTGTCCTTTTCGGTTTTCTTAATTTTTAAAACTTTTCCTTGCCATCGTTTGTTACCTCTTTTCATCCTTTACCATGAGACAATATCTGTAACCTGCCCTTTTTGTTTTATTAGATACATTGTGATTAAAAGAGAATTAGGCCACTGTGAGTCCAAAAAGTGCTCAAACTTATTGTTCTAGGTGTGAATTGAAGGGATCATCTACTCAAAAATGAAATTTCTGTTATTATTTATTTACCCTCATTGGCCACAGTACACTGTTTTAAGAGTGAGTTCCATATTATAGCAGCTTATATTGACCAAAAAATAAATAAATATATATATATATATAATTAGTCCATAATACTTTTGTAACATTCTAAAGCCATACAGTACCTTTGTGAGATGAAAAGATCCAAATATTAAGTTGTTATTCACTATATGTTCAGATTTTAAATGAAATAAGGGTGAATATTCATTTTTAGAACAAATTTTGTGAAGGTGAACACATTTGAAAAATTCAATAAACCAAATGTCTCTTTAAAGAAAACTTTTTAAATACAAAAGCAAAGAAATGCAGCTCTTATTGATTAAAAAAAACACACAGAAACCAACATCTGCTGAACAGCAATCAAATAATAGTTTATTATTCAATTCAATGGCTATACAACAAAATAAAGTATCTGAAGGTCCAGAAAAGAAGAAAGGATTGGCCCTTTAACAGATAGCCCAATGATGATTGATTGAGTTGTTCGTGGATGAATCGCCCACAGAGTTCTTGATCCTTGAGCAAAAAAATACCCCAGAGTGAAAATAGCCACATTGAAAAGTTCAGATGACAAAAGAAGGAAACAACTCACAAAGACTATGTACATGTGAATATGAGTGAAAGGCAAACATCCTTCCAACAGTGAATGATGAACAGGAGTATCAAAGCCGTTGGCTGTATGAAGTGCTGTTGTCTGAAACCTGCCTCATCTAATGACATTCACGTCATCTACCAGAAACAAGAGTCTTACAGTCATTATACTGTCATTGTTAGCAACAGTAACTTGCATTAGCATTACTTCCTCTTGCTGTTCTTCCCCTTGGATGTTGTTTGTCATTTATTTATTTGTTTGGTTGTTTGTATTTGTTTATTTTTCCATGGAAATATTGTGTTGTGGCATCTCATTTGCATATTCCTCCTGAATGTGTGCCACTTTGCCCACAGCTATGTGTTGTGCAAATGTATCCAATTTTAATAGTCTCGTCGCTAAGGGGTCTGTGCATTATGGGAGTAAAGATATGGCAGTGGATTTTCAGAGGAATACATTTCCAAAGACATTTCCACATTTCTACATTTTAAAAACAGAGCCTAGTGCCCTCTACATATTTCATATATATATTACATGCTTGGAAAATGTCTTTTTAAAATATAAATGTGACCATCTAATGTTTGAAAATCAATGTTTTAAAAAGATAAGGTACAAATAATGCACTGTAAAGAATATATATATATATATATAATTTTTTTCTTTCTTTTTTTCTTACACCTTTGGCAAAATGTTTTTTTTCTTTCTAGTTTTAAGCTTTGATATAACAAAATTTCTTGAGATTTATGCATAATAAGACATATGCAATTATGCATAATATAAAATATAAAATAAAACTGAAAAACATGAATTCAAATATTTTCTGAATATAAGTATATTAATAATAAACAAGCCCACTAATAATTTCTAATAATAATAATAAATGTAAATATTAAATGACACACACACACACACACACACACACATATATATAAGAATTCAAATAATATAAGTATATTAATAATAAACAAGCCCACTAATAATTTCTAATAATAATAATAAATGTAAATATTAAAATATTAAATTAATAATTTTTTTTTGGTGTTTGGCTTAGTGTTATGTTAGAATCATTATTATACTCATACCTTTTGTTCTTTAATATTTTGAATTGTTTTTATCTTTATTTTTTGTTTTTCATTTAAATGTTAAGTTTTGAACTTTTGTTGTATGCATTTGTCATTTTTATTTAATCTCTTTATTTTTAAAATGTGTATAGGTAGTATTTATAAAGTTTTAGCTTTTAGTTTTGGATCTGTTTTTAGTTGTTTTAATACTACAATTGATTGCTTCTGTTGTCCTCATTTGTAAGTCGCTTTGGATAAAAGCATCT
>NW_015505545.1:192104-204208 GCF_001515645.1 Sinocyclocheilus grahami
ATATATTAGTGCTGTCAAATGATTAATCGTGATTAATCGCATTCAAAATAAAAGTTTTTGTTTACATTATATATGTATGTGTACTGTGTAATATATACATGTATTTGTTTGCGTTTATATGTACATAATAAATATACACAGTACACACATATATTATGTAAACAAAAACAATTTTGGATGTGATTAATCACGATTAATCATTTGACAGCACTAATATATATATATATATATATATATATATATATATATACTTTTGTTAATAATAATCATAATAATAAATAATTGTCTTTTTTTAAGGATGTTTAGATATTTCTACTCGAAAACAAAACAAAAGCACTAATTATGAAACTTGGAACTTTTCGCCTCATACGGCTGTTGTCCATTTCCATGCTCTCGACTCCCAGATGACTTCATCATCTTCACCATCATCAAATACATCATCGGATTCATCTTCCTCTCTTTGTCCCTGCATCTTCAGTCTGGTGTTTGCTCGGTCTTCCTCCAACCTCCTCCCCTCCATCACCTCCCGCAGCACCTGCATGCCCTTGTCATTGCACCCGCTGTTTGCTGAAATCATCTCCTGTATCTTTTCCAGCAGCTCTGTGACCTGATGGCTCTCACCCTTGGCCTTATTATTAAAAACATGATACCTGTTTCCACATCTGTCAACAAGCCACTGCAGAGCTTCTCCCTCGCATTCAATGTGCTGCTCAATGGCTCTGTCTCCGAGCAGGTCCCCAAATGTGAACAGAACTATACTATGATCCCAAACCATGGAGCCCAAAAGCCTCAAATGATCCTCCATCGCCTTCCGCTCTTGCTCTTTAAAGGAACAGTCAGCACGAAGGACCAAAATGTAAGCGACCGGTCCAGAAGCGGATAGAGATGCATTCTGTGTGATTTCGTCTTTATTTAGTTCAGGGGTTTGATCTGTGGGCAGATGCTTCCACCAACCAGGGGTGTCTATGATGCTGACCTGCTGTCCTCCCACCTCTCCATGTCTCTGAACACACCGGGCGGTTCTTCTTGACCCAAACACCTGTCTGCCGAGGATGGTGTTCCCTGTTGAACTCTTCCCAGATTCTCCATAACCCAGCAGCACAAGAGAAAATTCTGAGAAATGCTTTCCAACATCTAAAGACATGGGGGGGGGGGTCAAGATTACTAAATGACCTTTAATATAAGCCACCACCTTCATAGGAACAACATTATATAGTGAATGAACAGGTCTGACAAGCATTACTTCTGTCAGGTTGATATGGGTTTGAACTTGACCTGCAATGTTTACCAGTCGCATTCCTCCTCGTGCTCCCCAATCATTTTAAAATTGCAAGATACACACTCATTGAACTTACTCACAATTTTGAGTTAAATATCTGTTATCAAAATAAAAATCTTGAAAGTTATTGGTTTATGGTTACTATGGAAGCCTGTTTCTGCCACAAACAAACAAATAAATAAACAAAAAGAGCAACTGCGATATTTTTGCGAATTTATATTTACGGATCTGAAATTTATTTCTGCAATCTTTTTCTCAGTGAAAAGGCTTCCATAATTCAAGAACTTACAATAATTTTATTTTGATAACAAATGCTGACTTGAGGAATATGTTTGGAACATCAAATATTTTGTAAAATGAGTTTTGACTAATATAAACAAAACTATATACTGTACATTACCATTATCAAATTACATAGTAATATACATTACTATTAATCGTTATCAAATATCACATTCCCAAAACCTAAAGGCACACAGACAAGCACTCAGACTGAACTCATAATAAATAATGCAGCTTGAATGATACAGCGTTTCTGTGATGCACACTGAACTCTTAGCAGACACGGTGACGCCAAAACTTTCTCATCAAAATTGTTTTTCTAAGACAAACTGAGACCATAAAATGCCACAAAAAATAAACTCAATTTGCAATTTGAACTCTGTATCCCTCCATCACCACAATATTGTAAGTATTGACTTTCAGCAAGAGTAGCTCTTATCTTCCTCAGCATCATCCCTTTGTCTTTTTTACTGATGTGCTCTTGTTCCTTTTTAGTTGTAAGATGCTGACTTTGTACTATCAGTACAGTTTTGCACAATCAGGAATGTGCTGGGTGCACCAAAAGGTGTATGTAGATTTTTTGCAAATGCAGTGGAAATATCATTTCAACTTGTTTATGCAGTAAATGTGTATAGCTGTAATGTGTTTTTTAACCTACATTTGACTTTTCTCTTTTATTTTTAAATAAATGTGCTACTGTGTACAATAAACTTTGACTAGATGCATTCAGTAAAATCAAAATCAAATAAAAAAGTCCCCCTTTGTTAACAAGTAGATAATGTGAAATGCTGAATAATAAATACAGTATAAAAAAGAATTAAAAAAAATCAGAAGTAAATTCTTAATGCACATTCTTTATGTTATTGTGTGATTCATCTGTGCATGTTTTCTCATTGCATATCATGTTTTACTCAGAAATGTCACATTATGGAATTAAATTGTTTCAAACTTTTGTAAAACCAGTATCTTACTCTTTATTGTTCTGTCCATCTTCCTCATCTGTCTTTGTTTTTTTGCTCTTGCCTTTGCTTTCCTTTCCACTGCTTTCCTTTTCTGCTTCACCTCCTTCAGTGTCTTAAGGTCAATTTCATAATAATGGCCCCTATTTTGTGCCACCATCTTCTCGATTTTCTCCAGCAGCTCTGTGATCTGACTGCCATCATTCCAGTTCTCATTGTTGAGGACATGATATCTGTTCCCACATTTCTCAACTAGCCACTGTAGAGCCTCCCCTTCACTCTCAATGAACTCTTCAACAGTCACGTCCCCCAGACAGTCTCCATGGGTGAACAGCACTATGGTATGAGCCCACACTCTCTCATCATGAAGCTGCATGTGCTCCTCCACTGATTTCTTCTCTGCTGCTGTGAATGACATGTCTACACGCAGAGTCAGCAGAAGCACGTGCGGTCCTGGTGGACAGAGAGACATGCTGAATAAAATCTCCTCTTTATCCAGTTCAGGAGTGTCAGCCACTGGGAGAGACTTCCACCAGCCTGGAGTGTCCACTATAGTCACATGTCTCCCATCCACCTCGCCTTGTCTTCTCACACACGTGGATGTTCTCTTGGAGATGAATGTCGCCATACTCAAAACGGTGTTTCCAGCTGAACTCTTACCAGATCTTCGGAAACCTAACATTATCATCCTCATCTTAGGAATGTGGACATGTTTGAGACCTGGTAAAAACAAGATGAATTTAAATCAAATATGTTTTGTCTAAACTGAGATTATAATGATAGTTCACCCCAAAATAACAATGATGTAAACATTCATTCACCCCCAGGTCAATCCAAACTGTTTTCATTCTTTTGAAGATATCAATGATATTTTGTCACTAAGAGAAGTGAGAACTAAAGGTAATGGGCATCTACATTTCTTTTTTGTAGTCCATTATATTTCAATTGAAAGTTACAGCAGAGAGAAAAACTGATTGGTTTATTATAAGTTTGCATAATTTGAATCATTTGACTTCATAAGGTGTACACATCAGGTTTATTTTAAATGCGTTTTTGTCATTTTGGAGTTCAGTAGCACACCTGATCTCATTCACTTTCATTAAATTGGAAAAAGTAGCCATGATACTCTTCGGAATGTCTCGTTCTGTGTTGCATGGGGACAACATGAGGGAAATAATAATGAGAGAAAATTTTTAGTTTTGAGTAAACTATTCTTTTAAAAATGGTTATCTGGGGCCAGATTCACAAAGCATTAAGAAAAAAAATTCTTCTTCACATTTACTTTATTCTTGACAATGAAGTTAAGAATATTTTGCATTCCCAAAAACATTTTTAAATTCCTGAAAAGAATGTTCTTAAAAAGAATAATCTCTTAAAGTTTGGATAACCTCCAATTTACATTTTTCTCGTTAGAAAAAAAAAAAGTATTTTCAGAAATTGCACTTAGAAACATTCGTAAAGGGATAGTTCACCCAAAAATGAAAATTACCCCATGATTTACTCACCCTCAAGCCATCCTAGGTGTATATAACTTTCTTCTTTCATACAGATACAACTGGAATGTCCAGGCTCTTCCAAGCTTTATAATGCAGCGAAATAAAATGCATAAATCCATCATGAAAAGTTATTTTGGGTGAACTATCCCTTTAAGAACTTTTCAGAATTGGGCCTTCTTGAGAAGATCTTCACGAATCTGGCCCCTGGTTCTTACCTTGTCGTACAAGTGGAGTCTCCCATTGTTCTTGTACCATCTTCCTCCTCTGGTTTGCTCTCATGTATCTCTTCGTCATCATTCCTTCCACCATATACATCCATTTTCTGTCCATTTCAAAATGACAGCCACCGTTTCCCACGACCACTGCGTCTATTTTCCCCATTAACCCCGTCAACTGCGTACCGGTGGCTCTCTCAGTATTAAGAACATGATATCTGTGTCCACATTTCTCCACTAGCCAGAGCAGAAGAGACTCTCCTTCACTTTCAATGTACTTTCCTAAAGTTTGCTCCTGTAGCTGGTCTCTATATGTGAACACAACTATAGTGTGGGTCCAGACTCTCTCGCTCAGAAGTTCCAGGTGTTCCTGCACTGACCTCCTGTGCTTTTCTTTGAATAAAGCATCGACACGTATGATCAGCAGAACCGCATGGGGCCCAGGAGGACAATGAGCTACGCTAAGCACAATCTCTTGTTTTTGAAATTCAGGGGTTTCTTTGACAAGGTAGTTCTTCCACCAGCCCGGCGTATCAACTACAGTGACCTGCCTTCCGGCAAAATCTCCATGCATCTTCACACACTGGGCCGTTCTCTTTAGATGAGGCTCTGCATGACCTGTTATTAGGTTTGCCAAAGAGGTTTTCCCTGCTGCTCTGTTTCCCAATAACACTATCCTCAAATCAAAGAGAAACTGGACTCCTGCCAATAAGAGACGATGCATTCCTAATATCAAAGACATGATTTCTTGTTCCCTGCTGTCTATACATCTAGAGATGTATTGTAGATTTAAGCTTTTCTTAAATACAAAATCAGAAATGTTAGACACCAAGAATTGAAATGTGTTAATCAGGAAACTTACCAAATTCACTTGCTTCACATGTAGCCATTGCTGCACTTTCTTATTCATAACCCAGCCTAAAATATTTAGAAATAATGTCACTTTTGGTCTGAATTAGTTACCGCGCCATTTAAATGGTAGGAGAAGGTTAATAAAATGACTTCCATCTTCAACTTTATATTAATGTGTTTTTGTGGCACCAAGATCAAGCTAATGGATGATGCTTTTAAAATGACAAGATTACCACCCCATACATTTACAGCGCTTTTCAACAAGCTTTTAGAAGCCATTAGCTATCTGAGAAAGAATGAATAAGTGAGGTGAAAAAGGAAAAAAGGTTTTACCTTTGTTCTCATCACAGCAGAAGCGCTGAGAGTGAAATGAAGAATATTATTCTTGTGTGCACAACAAATATGAGAAAAACTGGTTAGTCAAGCTGAACAAGCGACTCAAGACTTTTATGGAGTCCTATAAGAAGGGGCTCTGTTTCCATTACATTGACCAATTTAAATGGATACATCCATTAAGAGCCCCTTGTACATATCCATCTGGGATATTTTAATGAATGAGTGATAATAATGACTATAATAGCTGAGTGAACTATTTGGATTATTTGATTAGTGATCTGGAAATAGTCACTACTTTGAGTGTGACTTAGATTAGAAGAAAATTTAAATGCATTGTAAAACAGAGATGCACACCGTTAAGAGGAAAAAAGGGTGAGTACATTACGTGGATCGGGGCATGCTCCACACAGAAGTTCTTTTAAAGGTATTTGCTTTACATGCTGATTTGTAGTTACTTTAAGTTTTTACGCTTTTTATTACCTTATATGTCCAAAACTGTAATTTTTCACACACACACACACACAAATTACATCTTGTTGCAACATTTTACAAAAATCAAGATATATGAATATATTTGGTCAAAATCCCATGTTATAAAAGATGAAGTGCTATGCAGGCTATTTAAGACAATATTGGTTGATTAGACAGCAATGCTGACCTAAAATGCAAAATGTTTGCCCTCTCTCTCTTCACCGTTCCCACATCTCAGACCTCAAATACATAAAATATTACCCTTTTTAGACATAGTTTTTGAAGTAAAGTGTAAAGAAAATACTATACAAAAGTATTTTCCATAATATGTAGCTTACATTTTATGTTGTAAAGTTTATTTTTTGTTTTAAATGTTTCAAAATCTGACAAAACATATATATTAAGTATCTATCTATCTATCTATCTATCTATCTATCTATCTATCTATCTATCTACAAAATCAGAAATGTTAGACACCAAGAATTGAAATGTGTTAATCAGGAAACTTACCAAATTCACTTGCTTCACATGTAGCCATTGCTGCACTTTCTTATTCATAACCCAGCCTAAAATATTTAGAAATAATGTCACTTTTGGTCTGAATTAGTTACCGCGCCATTTAAATGGTAGGAGAAGGTTAATAAAATGACTTCCATCTTCAACTTTATATTAATGTGTTTTTGTGGCACCAAGATCAAGCTAATGGATGATGCTTTTAAAATGACAAGATTACCACCCCATACATTTACAGCGCTTTTCAACAAGCTTTTAGAAGCCAGAAAGAATGAATAAGTGAGGTGAAAAAGGAAAAAAGGTTTTACCTTTGTTCTCATCACAGCAGAAGCGCTGAGAGTGAAATGAAGAATATTATTCTTGTGTGCACAACAAATATGAGAAAAACTGGTTAGTCAAGCTGAACAAGCGACTCAAGACTTTTATGGAGTCCTATAAGAAGGGGCTCTGTTTCCATTACATTGACCAATTTAAATGGATACATCCATTAAGAGCCCCTTGTACATATCCATCTGGGATATTTTAATGAATGAGTGATAATAATGACTATAATAGCTGAGTGAACTATTTGGATTATTTGATTAGTGATCTGGAAATAGTCACTACTTTGAGTGTGACTTAGATTAGAAGAAAATTTAAATGCATTGTAAAACAGAGATGCACACCGTTAAGAGGAAAAAAGGGTGAGTACATTACGTGGATCGGGGCATGCTCCACACAGAAGTTCTTTTAAAGGTATTTGCTTTACATGCTGATTTGTAGTTACTTTAAGTTTTTACGCTTTTTATTACCTTATATGTCCAAAACTGTAATTTTTCACACACACACACACACAAATTACATCTTGTTGCAACATTTTACAAAAATCAAGATATATGAATATATTTGGTCAAAATCCCATGTTATAAAAGATGAAGTGCTATGCAGGCTATTTAAGACAATATTGGTTGATTAGACAGCAATGCTGACCTAAAATGCAAAATGTTTGCCCTCTCTCTCTTCACCGTTCCCACATCTCAGACCTCAAATACATAAAATATTACCCTTTTTAGACATAGTTTTTGAAGTAAAGTGTAAAGAAAATACTATACAAAAGTATTTTCCATAATATGTAGCTTACATTTTATGTTGTAAAGTTTATTTTTTGTTTTAAATGTTTCAAAATCTGACAAAACATATATATTAAGTATCTATCTATCTATCTATCTATCTATCTATCTATCTAATTCATGTATTTACATGCTATAATTTTAAATTTCTGCAACAAGTCTCTCTCTCTATATATATTTTCTATCTTTAAATATGTGATACTCATATTGCAGGGAATGTCTGCACAGTTACACTTGCCGGCGCTCAAACAAATGTCTTCAAATGAAAAAGGAGTTTCACACTCTCCCTTGACATAGATCACAAAAGATGAATATATATGTTAGACAGAAAAGAGAATAGAAGAAATGGGCAGAGAGGTTGTGCGAGCGATGACTCATGGACAGTGTCAGTGAGTGCTTGTCTTGTTTTGATGTACAACACACAGACGCTTGAGATGGGTCAGGGACAGATATGGTCATATCAGATTTCACAGAACTAGAGGGGGAATGCAGAAATCGCTTATAACCTTGAAAAGACAAACCTTGAGTGAAATAAAGAAAGAGAGAATTATGTGGAAAGGAACCGTACAGTGAATCCTTTGACAGCACTTGGGATAAAAATGGCTTTAAAAAGCTTTCAAAACAGTATAGTTTTGAAGACTTCGCTAATGTTTTTTCCATTTTGGAACTTTTTATGTAAATATGTTTGTGTGAGTCTTATCACATTTTCTATCAAATTACAGATGATTCATATGGTCTCAGAGGTCCCCTTCAGTCTATAAATCTAATTAGCGCTTCCGCACCCTCAGCCACACAGGACTGATGTTTAGTTTGAAACAGAAGATCTGAGCCTTTGTTTTTCAGTCGGTACAAGCCATTAAAGTTGCATTTAGCTCGTACATCATTATCACTGTTATCGGCATCTCTCAGTGGAGGATTACTGCTAGTAAAACATGAAAAGTGAAGGTTAAGAACACAATAACAGAGATTAGAATCTGTGTTTATCTCTAAGGAACTTGCTGGCTTAAACAGAGCTAACTCTCTGTTTATATGCCCATGTATCAGGTAATTGGAAAGTTCTGCTCGGCTGGAACCTGCGCCGCCTCCAGTGATGTTGGTCACACTTGTTTCTCTCTCATTCTGTAAGGAAATAAAGCCTCCGTGGGTGCGCAGCCCGAGCCCCGATAAGGAAAATGCTAGGGCTCATGATGATGCTCGGATTATACTTCCACAAATCTACACTTATCTGAGGACAAACTGCCTCAAAAACCTTTCCAAAGCGTGGCTTCTCTTCCATTCGTGTGTTTAGGATTGCAATATGCCAGAGGCTAATCTGTGCAAGGATCTCTCTACTCCGAGATTATTTTCCCACACGGTTGAATGTGAATTCTTCAAAGAGATGAGGCAGATTATTTGGGAGGCAGACTGGTTGACAGGCACTTGAAATTCAGCTGTGTTTAATCTGTATCCACTTACTTAGTCGCTTTAGTTTGAAGAGCTTCTGGCACGCTGTGAGCCCCAAAATCACTTATTTGACTTCTTAGAGAAGCCTTCGGCTTGCTAAATTGAACTGAAGAACTGATCTAAACTTACCATCAATATTTCGACTCCTAGCTATAAACAAAAGCCTGTTCTCTTGAAAACAAAAGCAGTTTTAAATTAAAAAACTTGAGGCAATGAATAAACAACAGCAGCATAATTTGACTGTGGATACTGAAGAGTGATTATCTGTTTGTAACAAAACAAAGAATCTCTCTGAACAATTTCTCCTTAATAAGAGTACTTTCATTTGACTGAATAATTAGATTTTTGCTTTCTCTTTTCAATCCCATTCTCATGCCTTCCAGGAGCTAAGACGAAGCTATTGCTGTTTTTGATAGAGCACGTCTGCAATTAAAACTGATGGCAACATCAGCTGCTTTGACTTAACATAGAAGACATCACTAAGAATAACATTTTTAAGGTCCATACAGTAAAGCCTTATCTACACAAGCCATTCCTCAAGGCAAAAACATTAATTACCTGTACAGTATATTATTGAGTATTAGAGGAGCTTTAAGTACTTTTGTACTTTAATGCAGTTCTGCTTTTAACAAATGAGCTGCATGTTCATTTAGTTCCAGGGGAAAAAACGATAATTAGCGTATTAGGCTGTGCAGCCAGTAAACCCTATACAGTATGCCATAGAGGAGTTTCTGACACAAAACCAAAAATATCTTCTATTCCAGCCGAGCTCTCATTAGTCATTGGAGTTGTTATTAATGTGCTTCAGCCTTTCTACTCAATCCTCCATATAACCCGCGGCAGTAGTGATGGTAAAGAGTAACGGGGAAAACCACAAATGGCACTTTCCACGAATATGATTCAAAATAGGGCCTGATTTTTTTTTTCTTTTTTCAACAAATGGTGCTAAAGGGGAAAGTTCACCCCAAAATTAAAATTGTGTAATCATTTATTCATCCTGATATTGTTCCAAAACTCTATGAGAACTTCTTTCTTCTGTCGAACAAAAGATGATTTTGAAAAAAGTCTGTTTTTGGTCAACAAAAAATGGTTTGATTACCAACATTCTTTAAAATATTTTATTTAGTTTATTTGTTTATTGAATGTCATAAGGTTTAAAACAAAAGGATGAAAATTCATTTTTGGTTGAACCATCCCTCCGTAAACCTTCAAAAAATCATGACTGTCAACCTAAATTATATACAAATTGTCATATTTTGTATTCCTTCATGTTAGCAGAATATGCAATCTTGTCTTGAATCCTAATATGTGAAAACTAGGCTAGAACGGGTATTATCACAGCTGAAAATTAAGCCTAAATAAAGCCTAAATCACTCAGTTGTGCATGGCTACATTTTGGTTTATACCTAGTTATACGTTTATATTGGTTTAAATTGTTTGATATAGTCAAGTCAAATCCTATGATATAGAAGAGGCCAAAACCTCTAAAACTAGCTACTTTTCATGCTAAGTAAATTTTATGTTAGATAATACTATCTAACAGATCAGAGAATAAAAGCATGGTGTTTGTCTTTCTACTGCTTTTATAAAAGTCATAGGCCACCAAAGTGTACTGCATTTGTGGAAGAAGCCACATTACAGTACATTTTTGTCCAGACGAGTAAAAACTTCTACCTCAGAATGAGCCTAACAGATACTAAACCTTAGGTTAGATGAAAGATTTTAATAGTCGTCTTGCCCTTGACACGTTTACTCTACAGCCCTATTTCATAACACAATTTAACATGTTCTCAATGTTCTTCCTCGTGCTGCTCTCTCTGGTGGAAAGCGTGTTGCCATCTTAAGTGCCTTTCCATTATTCTAAAAGCCCAAGTGTAAAATCGACCCTTCGATGGATGAGGGGATGGATGGATGAACATATTACCCACAATATTGCCGTCACATTTTTCTCAAAAAACATCAAATTGACAGGAAAGCTGCTGGAAAGTGAGAATTAATTTGTTTAGTGATGACAACTGAATATAAAGGTGTAAACAGCAGCTGGTTTTGTCTGATAATTCTTAAAAAGCTCTTAATGCATCGTGTTTCCTTCTGGAGCATCAGTGAATGTTTGAACCTTTTTTAATATTTGTGTTTGAGTTCCTTAATTGTCCTCAGTGTGAAAAGATGGATCTCAAAATCATACAGTCACTGCTGGAAAGGGTTCAAATATGCAAAAGATGCTGGAAACCTGAAGAATCTGCAGGACACAGAGGATTTTTCTGAGGAACAGTGCTCAGTTTAACTGTTCAGAACAAACAAGGGACTCATGAACAACCATCACTAAACAAAAAACAGTGGTAGATCATCCAGGTAACCACACCAAGGGTTCCCAAGCTTTTGAATGGGGTTATTTTAATAATTTCAGCTATTTTTTTGTCTTGTGGACTAACTTTAAACATCTTTTATGTAAAATATCTTACTCAGGACAGTACTAAATAAAAAATAACATGCATTTTGAATGATCTCTCTTATTTTGTTAAAATTATTCCCATTTTCACAGATCCTGCCAGGGGTTCCCAAACTTTCGCATGTCACTGTATGTTAGATTTTCATTACATACAGTGTCATGATGAAAAAGTAACAAGTCCTTTGATATGTAAGCTTTGTATTGCCAAATCCTGAGGGTAATTGGATAACTAGCCTTTATACTTGAAATCAGAAAAGTACAAGGAGTAATCTTGACCCTCAGGAGGAAAGTTGGCTCTAAATGTATCATAGAGACTGACCTGACATGTGCAGACACTGTGACATCTACTGCAAGTTAGACCTGCTATTCAGGTGACCCATTTATCATCGATCTTTCCGTTTGGCTGTTGTTTTCTGGTGATTTTCTGTAAGGGAGCTTCCCATAACAGCCTTCACTGTGTAAGAGCAAAGCATAAAAGAGGTTTCATCCATTTTGCAGCCAGCACACTAATTTGACTTTCAGGAATTATTAAACATATCACTGAATTATCAGTACACATATGATATCTCAACCTTGACATGCTTTAGCATAAATGTTTCTCATTCATACAGTTGTGCTCTGCTTTCTGTCATTTCCCTTCTTGTCGCTGTTTCCAGTGAATTAATAAAACATGCTCTGTCTGTGTAAAATGTCCATCAAA